>NC_079900.1:8122874-8260606 GCF_024868665.1 Triplophysa rosa | reverse complement strand
AGAGAGAGAGAGAGAGAGAGAGAGAGAGAGAGAGAGAGAGAGAGAGAGAGAGAGAGATCGTACCCACTCATTTATTTAAAGCAACTTGCAGGAAGAAAATCTCTAACTTCTACACTTATTTTTGCCTTCCAAGGTACAATTTCAAGTAACGCTTCAGGTGTCAATATGCGATCAACAGATATTTGGAATCCTTGGAATGTTCCTAACACTTTGTCAACTGTCAAACACGTCTTCAGTTGTACAAGTCCCATGCCTGTGTTATCTGATAGATGTCGGTTGATGCCAGTCAGCAGTCTACGTCTTACTCTGCTTTAATGGATCGGTGAGCTGATGTTTCAGATCTAGTTTGCCTTTAAAGCCTATATCAGCACTAAAGATCATCGCTCATCACCCTCAGCACTTTCTGTAAGTAATGAACAGACTAACATCATTACGCATTCCTTTATGAGATTGAATACCAATGTAAATGTCATTGAAAAAAATGGATAATAAATGAACGAGCAGGAGTTGAACAACTGTGTTATACCAGACTGATTTTAACTTAAACTTTGAGACAGGTTAGTGTCAGCCATCACCCAGCTCAGAAACGTATACGCACACATGGAGTTTACAACACACTGACCAGGTGGAGAAAATATCGGAAGAGGTGAAAAGGAAAAAATCGTAAAAGCATCTCATACCTGGCACTTAACCGTCTATGGCATTATTACGGCCCATATCGCACATGGGTGAGTCACTGGTTGCAGTCGCCCTCCTGTGGCGTCTGTTTGATTACACCAGTAGCGTGACGTCATGCCCAGTACACCCAGCTATGAAAAAAACACATGACATGCTTTAAAATCATTACATTTTATGTAAATATGTTTATTTATTTAATTTCTGACATGTTATTTTAATAATATGATGGAATAACTCTTATTTGTGTTTTATCAAATAAAAAAATAACAATTTTACCTTAAACTTTAAATGCGCTTGCGTTACTGTTTCATACAGTGTCTCTTATTTAGGAATTAAAATACAATGTGTTTTTCGAGGGGAAAGGAGGCAGAGTGGAGAGATATCTAGCAATAATCGTTACGATGCAGATACGATGCGGTGCTTCTGCATGTGCGTGTCTCTAAATGGAGAGAGATATAGGAGAGAGAGAGAGAGAGAGAGAGAGAGAGAGAGAGAGAGAGAGAGAGAGAGAGAGTGGGGGGGAGGGAGTGTTTGGCAGGCACTCGTGCCCCCCTCATCTCTGCGTGCACGACTCTCGCCTCCGCAGTGCACTGCTGGACAGCGCTGAGTGCGGAATACAGGACAGCACTAGACAGTGCAGGACAGCACAGGAGCGCATCAGCGAACGCCGGCCGAAGGGACGCGCTTCCGTATAGTCCCGAAGTCCCAAACACCAGCTATGCACAACAGCATTACCCACATGGACCTAATATGAACTGTTGGATGGCTGTTCTGCGCTTCATGACTCACACTTACAGATATACAGTTTGAGAAGGAAGGACATTATCAGCCATGGACACCTTGGTGTGGATCTTGGTTTGTGGAGCGGTAAGTGTTTGCAATAGAGTTTAGGTTTAATGCGCATAGCTTGTGTGTGAAGTGAGTGGATAGGTGAACAGACATATGGTGAACCGGTTCAGCTTTCGTGATGCTCCGTTTCTGCTTATGCGCATCTGAAGTGCGCCTGCGGATATAACTGAACTTGTTTGTTGTCGTTCTGTGGTTGTGATGACTAATCTCAGCTGGCCGGTTTCTGGAGAACAGGTGTCAGACTCGTTTTTCTTTACTATTTTAGTTTTAGTCTTTTTAAATACAACTCCGTGAATGATTAAAATCAATATAAGATTATTGGCAAGAACAGACTGGGTAGGCAACTGTAAACAACTTGCCAAGTTATAAGCGAGATGTCACATAAATGGGTCTTGTGGTTTTGTTGAATTTGACGGCTTGCTGAATATCTCCCACAATTTTGTAAATTTTATTATAGATTTATTGTGCGTGTTTGTTTTATTTTCATGCTCAGATGCATTTTTTCCTCAGCAAAAAATATATAGGCTTTTTGTATTAGTGACACGTGACAAATATCACTTAGAAATAACAATAAAGTATAAACAATTATAATATGATGTTCTTTCAAGGCTACGTTCCGGGCAATTTGACTTATTAAGATAGCGCTAATACTAACTACCCCACTATTACTATAAAGTAATTGGTGTTTTAACTTCTCACGACACTTTTTGTAAGTGATGCGTCTGATGCGTAGCCAGGAAAAACTCAAAGTGCGCGCGGATGTGACCCTCGGGGTCCCCTACCTCGAGCCCTGCGTGACCCGCACCACCTCCAGTCTCTAGTAACACCGACCAAATCAATTTAAGCGTGCGCACGCTCTTGACTAAACACAATTACACCGTGACCTCTTTTCAGTGATCTGATTTGCAAAATGGCAAACGGTGCCTGCAATTGAGTTTGATCCAGGTGCAGAGAGTCAGTGAAGGATCTCCAGCAGTACTCAGCAGACGCGCAATCCTGCGTAATCTGACAGATGCGCGCTGGCACTGCCTTCCTGAAGAACGTTACGTGAGATCTGGCGGGGACAAAACCGGCCCTATTGGTGTTGAAAAAGGCGATGGCTTGTCTAGACTTGATGTTTCTCAGTATTCAAGCTCGTATACGCTACTGTTTGTGTTTGTGTGCGTCCTAAGCACTTGAGGTGTGTTAATTTGACGGTGAACCTGATAGGGTGCATTACAGACAGGTGCAAGTCACTCAGCACAGTATGATAAGGTTTGTTGCAGATTGTTCTCTCTCTCTCTCACACACACACACACACATGTTGGGTTTCCATGTTTTATGGGGACATTCCATAGACGCAATGGTTTTTATACTGTACAAACTGTATATCATATTCCCTACCCTTAACCCACCCTCTAAACCTAACAATCACTCAAAACTGTCTGCTCTTTTACATTTTCAAAAAAGTTAATTCTGTATGATTTATAAGCTTGTTTCCTCATGGGGACAAAAAAATGTCCCCTCAAGGACAAGGGTTTTGGATATTGCCATCTTTGTGGGGACATTTTGTCCCCATACCGCAGGGTTTACCCTTCCCACACACACACACACACACACGCACGCACGCACACACACACACACACGCACGCACGCACGCACGCATGCACGCACGCACGCACGCACGCACGCACGCACACACTCTTACCCTTTCCTCAGATGTGTTAAGCATTGGGCATGCTCATACTAGAGAGTCCATTAAAGCCTGCCAAGTTAACTCGGTGGCACGCTTACTCAAGCGAATGCAAAATGAGAGAGAAAAAGGAAGACATCTACAGTTTAAGAGAGAGAGAGAGAGAGAGAGAGAGAGAGAGAGAGAGAGAGAGAGAGAGAGTAAATGAGGGGGCGAGTTGGCCACTGCACCAGTGCATCTGTTTCTGAATGAGTACGAGTAAGGATGTGGATGAAGGGAGGGTAGAATGGGGTGCGTGAAGGGCAAAGAGTGTGTGTGTTTGTGGTTGGGGCGATAGGTCAGGAAGGTCAACCTGTCTAAATTGTTTGTAATTGTAAATAAAGGAATATTGTCATATTGCTTCTATCAAAGGATGTGTGTGTGAAAGAGAGAGAGTGTTTGCTAATTCATTAATGAATGCAAGGAGAAAAATGTGCAGGGAGTTTAATTAGTTTGTGTTTGCGTTTTTGTGTGTGCGTGTGTGTGTGCTTGTTTTTGAATGTGTCTTTTGAAACACTCAGGAATCCACAGGTTAATGAATGAATCTGTGTTGCTTTTCAAAGCAATATAAGAGAGAAATGGTTTTACAAGGCCCACTCATTTCTCAATACAGCATAACAGTAGGGTAATAAAAGTTAAAAATCCTATTTATTTTCTTCAAAGAGAAATATATATTTTTTTAGTGATAGCAATTTTTTAATATTAATGAACATTATAAAAACAATCCATAGGTAAAAAATTTAGAAACCAAGTGCTGTAGCACTCTATAAAACCTTTCAATTGCATATCAACGCTGTATGTGGCCATGTGACCAGACTGAACCAATCGACAGAAAGAGAGAGAAGAACAGCAGTAGTAAATTAACACAAAGTGAAGGCTGCATCCTCACTAATGAGACTCAAAGTCCTCTTAAACACATGCGCACCGCTCTCCAGAGCCCAGAAATTGCCATAAACACCTGTGTTACAGTGCCTGTGTGTGCCTGGTGGGTAAGGATGTTTATAACCCCCTGGGTTATTATAAATAGTGGACAAACAGAGCAGGACCCGTGGAGAGGCAGCACATATGCACATATGCATCGTGGAAGAGTGTGTGTGTGAGATCACGGTATAGGGCTAATAGCTGTCTTGGGTATGAAGGGTCTGCGGAAGACCACGTTTTTTGAGACCTCGACGTGTGAATTATGTGTAATCGTACCCGTGACAGTACAAGCGAAACAGCTGGACATACAATAGACATATGTATACTTCCAACCACCCGGCTCATCTTGCTTAACACACCCCAGCTTTTGGCCACACCACTGAAACGCAATCAGCCCAATATGGTGTGACGCAGCTGTTAGCAGACTGTAGCCCATGTGCATCAAACATGTAGAAGCAGTTCATGGACTACGAGATGAGGTTAGCCTAGCCGGAATCATTAAGATGTAACATGCATTATGCAAATGATTGTTTCATGTTCCTTATTTGTGCTGGAAGAAATTAGGCTTAACTGGATTTGCACTTCATGAAGGAAATACCAAGTAAAATGCATCAATATAAATGCCAATCTGATGATGAATCAATTACAATTTAAATTCTTAAAATTCTATTAATGTAAGTTTCACCGAAAAATGAAAATTCTTTCATGAATTACTCAGTCTCCAGTTGTTCCAAATCGGTATGAAGCTCTTTGTTTGGTTGAACACAAAGAAAGATATTTGGAAGAATGTTAGCCACTGACAGTTCTGAGGCACCATTGACTACCACAGTAGGAAACATCACTGTGTAATTTTATTTGATCTGTTGAACACAAAATGAGGATTTAGGAAAGCAAACAGTTCTGGGGCACTTGTCATTGTATCTTCTATGGTAGTCATGCGTTGAAATGTTTAAAAGAGATGCCCAATCAATGCCCATAAAGTTAGCAAAACATCCGTTTTTATCATAGTGCTTGCAAAAAGTAGATACACATTTTCAAAAAGATGATGAATATCAATGCATTTTACGAGGTTATGAGCATGTCATTTCTTTCTCTCTCTGTAGCTGGGGCTGGTGTTTAGCTCTAAACTGGAGCGAGCTGTGGAAGCTGTGGAAGACTTGTGTGAATCGGGCCAATACACTAAGAGTGGTGAGTGCTGTATCCAGTGTCCGCCAGGAGAGGGAGTGAGCAGAGAGTGCGGGGCCAAACAGACTGAATGTGGTCAATGCCTGGACAGTGAGTACAGTCTTGAATACACATGGCCATTTCAACGTATATGCACGCACGCAACTATACAATCTTCACATTGTCAATTGCTTACTTAACATATACTTAACATATTATTGCATTTTTTCACAAACACAATAATGCCTACATTTTGGCTACACACACTATTGCCCGGTTTCACAGACAAGGCTTAAGGCTAATCCCAGACTAAAATGAATGTTTGAGCAGTCTTAACTGAACATAACTCACCTTAAAACATCTTTAAGTATTTCAGCGCCATTGTTTTGTGTCAAGATGCACACCAGTAATGTTTTTTACTAGGGCATTTTAATAAAAATAGCTTAAATATCCTAATTTAACTAAGGGTTAGTCCGGGCTTAAACTAAACCCTGTCTTTGGAACCGGGCCTATATAGACTAAAATAACAGCCTTCAAGCTGAGAGTAATTACACAACTAGTCAGATATGGTGTAGAAGCTGCTGTTTGTGTGTGTGCATTTGATGCCTAAATTGGTGCCAAATGTTCTCATATCACATTCATAATCTACTGTATGAGGGGGTTATGCTGAAAACCAGACAGAGAGAAACAGACAGAAACGAAAAAGGACAGATGGATCCACACAGTGGTGCATAATATTGCATTTAAAAAGTACAAAGGTATCAAATACCACGGTATGATTTCTCCATTTGGGAAATTTCAATATCTTACCAGGACGGCAGCGTGCTGAGGCCATTCTCGCATTGAAGTTCTGGCAACAATTGAACTAACGAAGCACAGCCATTAAAACAAGAATGAAGAATACAAAAAAGGAAATTTCATTGACGGTCAGAAACGACACGTCACACTGTCATTCTGTAGCAGTTCTGTTTTTAAGGTGCAACGTTTCCAAAACTGGCTCTATCCTACTTTCTGCTCTCAGTAAGAGAAACGAGTGAGTCCTTCACAAGCTTTGAGGAGCACTTAGAACAACATGCCTGAAATAGAGGACGTCTTATATTTCAGGATGGGACACTTTACATCAATAACTTAACGGCGCTTTTTTTGGGATATAAATATCAGTGACGGTGAATATTACAAGAGTATCTGTATTCGTTTTAAGGGCAACAACAACAACAACAACAAAAAGAGCTTTCTGTTTATGGATAGACAGGGACACATTTTGTGACCTTTGTGAGTCTGTCCTATTTCACGCAGTGTGGTGAAGACACACACAGCTTTTTCATGCATGCTCATCCCCTCATCCTCTACACAGCCTAGACACAAGCATACATCAGCAACTACTGAAATATTTAGTTGTCCATTTCTTCTCTCTTCCCCCTCTCTGTCTCTCTCTCTCACACACATACTCATATGGCAGTGTGTGACACAAACATCTCACAATCTTGAATAGTGTCACAGCCGCCATTTCATTACCAGTAATCCCGCCATCTCTGTCTTACTCGCTAGCTTGATAGTAACTCACAAGCAATGCCGACAGCAGAACCCTAACCATTGAGTCCCATTGTATGACATGTGGGTCAATCTCAAGAAATTCGTCAAAATAATGTTTTGTCATATTTCATATTAGAGTCATTTTTAATTTGACTAAAATGTGATAAAAAATGTATTTCAGTAAACAAATTCAAGAGGAAATTAAAAAATGATGGTAATGATTCATTGGGATGATTCATTTGTTGGGATAAAATCATGAGATGAATGATTAAATTAAAATGCAAATGTGGAGAGTACTAGAATTACTTAAAAAACCCCGAATGGTCTTAAAATACACCTATTTTTTCTTCCTGTAATGTCAACTAAAATTAGATCAGATGTGAATATGTTTCCGTGGAATCTGCTTTCTTGAATCTATTACAAATCATTTTAGAGTTAAGATATACACGTAGAATGCAGAATATATGTACAGGATGGATTGCAGAAGTATGCTGATCCGGAATCAGTCAGAGTGTTGTTTTACACAGCGTTGACTAATGACCGATGATGAGCATTTGGGATATAACAGCACTAGATAATGATGCATTTAAGCACAGGCAATATCAGATGATCTGACCCATCCAGACAGAGACTAATACAGCCTTTAAAGAGTGAAAGTGTGTGTGTGTGAGAGAGAGAGAGAGAGAGAGAGAGAGAGAGAGAGAGAGAGAGAGATTGGTTAATGCTATACACTGAACTTTTAAGCAGAACTCTGAGCTGGAGCCATAGCTGGTTTTTATTAGTCTTTGTGGTCATTCTACGTTTCCATGCTGCTTTGATTTGTTATTTTATTAGTATGACTGTTTCTTTAATATTACCAGTAAAGAACAACTAGGTTGTAAAAACCGTGCAGAAATGCTGATATGGTTGTGGAAACAGATAAATATGATGCATTAGGCAATGGACGTTACTCGTTCGTTCGGTTCCTTTACAGAATAAAAAAAAAATACTGGCAAACATCCACCGTTACAATACAATTCTCCAGGAAGTGACAGCCAAGCAGAAAACCGGCTCAGAATAAAAAGAAACATTTGTGCGGCTGGCTGATTTGTCAGTTATTTCGAAGGGACTTTGCCTGCCCAGTAAAACCTTGTTTACACTATCAGCAGTTTTATCTCTAGAGGTCACCAGGTCAATGTGCTGTTGGTTGGTGGGACGCACAACGGATCGTACAGAAAATCTGATAGAACAAGATGTTTGCCAGTAAAAATAAGATCTCGAAAAGGAATTAAAAAAATGTAATGCAGCGCATAATCATGTACTAAATAAAATGAATAATCAAAGCATAAATCAAACTCACTCAAAATGGTTTTCCATGCATCATTTTTCAAAAAACAACCCTGTATTAGAGCAAAACCAAACAATACCAAACTGAAATCACGGAAGAAAATTCACATGGCTTTGAATGACATGAGAGCGGTTGAACTGTTTCTTTAAGACAGACCACATAAGGCAGCTTGAGGTTTTTCGTTTACCCTCCTGACGAAAACAATCGCCTGTGTTCAAACTAAAACAAGCTATTTGTTATTTGTGTACATGTAAATTAGTGTGTGTGCGGGTGGGCGCTCGCAGTTGTTGTAGTTTGTGTCGCGCTATATGTGCGTGTTTATAATCAGTACAGGGACGAGTTCAGGTGAATGCGTCTGATCGCTCGGTCACTTCACGGGCGAATGCATGCGCTCCGTATCAATGTCACAACTGTTTTTGCTCACTACAAAGAGAACATGTTTAAAGTAAACGCAAACGAGAAGGAAAAACTAAACACAAAGACGATTGCAATGTAATGAAAGTAAATGAAATGTTAGATCTGACAGTGAGCGTTCCATTTGTTCCCACCTTAAGAACAGCCAATAAAATAAACACAAATGTCAAAAATGTTCAAATAGCCGCCTACCACATATTCTTCAACATATACATCATATGGTAAATCATTTGATTAATCTTTAAAACTATAATTCTACCTGAAATGTGTTCATTTAGCGAAAGGCATTCAGTAACATCAAAACATCAACTAAATATTTTGTCTAGACTGGCTGGCTGATTTTAGTTCCTCTAATTGCAAAACAATGATCTGAGATAAAAACTATGAGAAAATATCAGGATACATAACCTGCATTTCACCAAAAGGCAATAAAACGGATATTTCTTTAGCTATTTTGCCTAACCATAGTTAGCTGATAAATATCCACAGCAAAAAGAGGTCATATCCATCCATTAATAATTAATGAAGGAGAAACAGGATGAGAAAGAGAGAGAAACAGATGGGTTGAAAGAGCATTCAGCTGAATTGACACTTTGCTCACCGTGGCTTTCATCTCATGACCCTGTATGTTTACCCATCATCCACCTCACCTCCTAAATACCTTCTGAGTAGACTCTTCAAAATAACATCATTGACTGTATGTGTGAGTAGAGAGATTGTTACACCATTAATGAACCAGTAATGACGAAGAACAATTCTGAAGCATTCTAAAAACTCATTGTATTTTTGCTGGTGCATCAAAGATTTGCACAACATGTTTGCGCAGTTGTTTCGTAGGTCTGAAACATCTTGATTACATTATGGTAACCAAGTCAAAACATGACTAAACATGACAGGAACAAAATGTAAAGTGCAATTGATTGTTAATTAAATATCAATCAAAACTTCTGCTCAAAATAAGACAGCTTGAGGGAACCAACTTGCGAACACATCTGCCTGCCCAGCTTTACGCCTTTCAATGTCTGATTTGTTGGTAAAACAATATTTTGATATGCTCCTGCATAAGGGCTGTTCAGATTAATATATAAGATCTCTTCTAGACAGCAAATGCTGATTTCATGCTGTACGTTGCTAAGCAGCCAACTCATCATTACTCATCTAATTCTTCTCAAATCAAATTATCTGAGCCTATGCTATCCATATTTATTGTATGTCAACAGTCATCTCATTCGTGTCTATTCATATTAAGAGAAACATCTGAAAAAGTTAAATGAAACAAATGAGAACTTATTTTCTATGCTGTGAAAGAACATCCTCTATGTTCCTCTGGGCCATTGCGGAAAGCAGTAGTGTAACAAGAACATCTTAACGCTGAGATCATGATACTCCAACCTGCTGTTCTGCGTTCATTGATTAGAGCCCTGTGTTTTTGTTTGTCTCACAAACAAGAAAACAAACAGAGTTTGTCTGTTTGTTTATTTAGCACCATGAGAATTTAAACAATAGAAGAACACTCAATGGAGACAGACATAAACACGGTAGGGTGATTTGAAAACCTCTCCTTAAAGGTGCTGTGTGTAATTTTTTGGAGGATCTATGGACAGAAATGCAATATAATATACAGTACAAAACTATGTTTTCAGACGTGACCTTACATAATGAAGCGTTATGTTTTTATTACCTTAGTCTGAGCTATTTCTATCTACATACACCGCGGGTCCACTTACATGGTATTCACCATGTTGTTTCTACAGTAGCCCTAAACGGACAAACTGCTCTGCAGAACTCGTTTCGTAAATATTTTATCTCCTTCAGCAAAGAAGCGAAAATGTGATGACATCTTAGTCCTGTGTCAGCCGCCGTAGGGTATCGAATGGGAGGGGGAAGGAGTGGATGGGCTTGATGCTTAGGCCTTTCTCACATTTACTGCACATTGAATCAGTCTAAAAAACAGATATGTGAGATTGAAAGGTTTTGATGTGTGTTGGCTGCGTTTGTAATGGTTATTCTCAATCAGATTGGGGGTTCATAGCATGCAGCTCGAACTCGTTGAACCTAACTTGAAAGTATTTATGTGGAACTTTTCCTTAAACAAAATGACTGTTCTTTGCCATACATTTCTTTGCATGTCTTTGCTAATAAAAGTTGGCTATAATATAAAAAAGAAAGGTGGAATAGTTCAATATAATAGCCCGGATGTATCTGACATATATTTTTTTGGTAATGACACATTAACTGCAGGACGTAAATTGGTCTGAACAGGTTTCAGATTTTTTATTTCTGCAAGCAACTTTGAATGTTTCACATGCTGACATGACAACCCAAAGGAAGATTGTGTAACTCAGAGGCTGTTCTTTCATAGCTCACGACACTTAGTTCAACAAAAAAAGTTTCATTTACTCTTTTCCCAAAACCATTTATGACTTTCTGTCTTTTTATGTCCAAGCCCAACCTTTTTTTTACCACGTCTGTTCCTGGTCCCCATCCCCTTTCACATACTTGAAAGTATGTCAGCGTTTAAGGAGAAATACTTGAGTCATTACACATTAGGTTTGTTTGCAGCCTTTGCTATCTTGGCAAACCTAAGTACTTTTTGAGACATTGGGGTGTTGTCTCTTGCAAAGAGAGAACTTTAAGCAAAAGTTTCAAATTAATCCTAATTTAGTTTTAATTCTCTGTAATAGACAAAACAATTGGGAAGTGTTGGACCCCATTTAAAATGACTTGGTTTATCGGGAGTCATCAAAATAAAACAACATTACCAATGCTTTCTTATTGTCTGATCCATCTTGCCTGCTCCTGTCCTGTTATCATTAGGACACAAAATCTGTTGTAGGGTATTTAAATCCCTCCTCAGATAGGATTACATTTCAAACCCTTCAAATTTAGTGTTATTCAAAACGTCTGTCTCACACATTCACTGGTCCAAATCACAGTCCACCGGAAGCCTCGCCACACACAAACATACTAAATAATTTACAAATATCCTAGGAATATTCCATTTTCGGTCGATGCATCTAAAATTCATGTTTTATTTTCATTTGGAAGGACAAACCCTCATATAGGAAAAACTTTTTATAGAAACCCCAACAGTGCATAAGACACTAGACAAAACATCTACTAAAATATTGGAGACTTATTTAAAGTAATGTACTTTGTCTAAATATAAAGCTACTTTGGAACTATCATAGGTGGAAAACTCACGTTCTGGAACCAGATGGTGTAATTACATCATCTTCCAGCAGGGACTAATGGGAACATGCCAACCAGCCCAACCTTGACTCCCGTTGTCTCACCTGTGGACTGCAGTTATTCTGAAATCTGAAATACGTTTTGTAACTGTTTTGTCTCTGGAGCAATTTAAATTTAATGCCAGCAAGACTTGTTTTGACTAAACGCAGAAATCAATGCCAAACTGAGTCAAGTAGAGCTACACACAGAGCTCTCTAAAACACAATCCAATCAATCTTGTCAACCTCTTTACGGATGCCAAGCACACAGTTACTTTCCTTGATACTTGTTTTTACCTCTTCTTCTGTTCTGTCTACAGGTCACCTCCTCCTTCCACAAATCACATTATAATTATCACTAATTAAAAGGATAGTTCATCCAAAAATAAAACATTTTATTTCATACATTTATTAATACAGTCTGTTATTTTTTATACATGTTGTTCCAAATCCAAAACAATTGTTTACTGCAACTCTTTTCATCACCATACGATGAAAGTGGATAGCGACTCTTAGTCACCATTGCCTTTCATTGTACGGAAAAACGTTGCCTTATGGGTTCGAAACAACGCAAGGATGTGTAAATGATGGCAGAATTATAATTATAATCACCATCCCTTTAAGTATAATTAAAGCAGTGTAGACTTAATCATTTAACCTGAAGGGTCAGCAGCAGACAAGTATCTATAATTACCTTGTCATTCTGATTTTCTCTCTCGTTCTCTAGGTGAGACCTTCTCTGAATACTACAGTCACACAGAGAAGTGCAAGAAGTGTAGCGAGTGCACGGGTCTCATGCGTATGCAGACCCCCTGTACCGACTCGAACGATGCAGCGTGCGTCTGTAACTACAGCTACTTCCTGGACATTCTGTCTGGGCAGTGCAAGGAGTGCACCGTGTGTCCGAAGGGTTACGGCGTAATGATGCGCTGCGAATACGACCATGACACGGTTTGTGAGGAGTGTACGGACGACACCTTCTCCGAGCAGGAGAGCTCGCTGGACCCCTGCCTCCCCTGCACTATCTGTGAAGAGGACATAGAGATTTTAATCAGGAAGTGCACACCTACAGCAGACGCTGTGTGTCATGGTGAGAAAAACACATGCACGCATGCATGCACGCCCACACAAACACACACTTTTGAATGCACACAGCTAATTGGTTAATTCCTCAGTATTAAGCATAATGTTTGCTTTCCTCCATGTGTTTAAAGATCATTCTGGGTCATTTTCGCATGTGTGTGCTTGTGGCCTTGTAGTTAAAAGGTTAAAATGCAGATTCTGTGAAGGCCTCGTAGTTACAGAGGTCACAACGGTCAAACAGGTTGAACTCAGTGACACATGCAAACGCTACACTGCGTCGAAAGAAACACCGAAGAAAATTGCAAAAATTGCAATCCATCTGCTATACAAATAGTTCCACGCAACACTCACACCCACGGTTGAGCCCATGTTTTGCAAGTCCATTCAAATAAACATATCACAATTCTAGTAATATAATATATAGTGAAATAGTTCATTTCCCAACTGTAGTAATAATAAAGAAGGTGCTGTCAGTAGGCTAGTGAGCATATCACCATTTTACAATTACTAAGAATACGTCACATCCAATCAGAATTGAGACAAAACGTTTTGTTTTATAATCTAGATTTAGCTAAATAAAATGTCATAATCTATTTCTCCTATCCTTCTGAAGAAGTCCTTTCAGTGCAACAAACTAACTAAACCACGAACTACTGCTCAGGTACATACATACGTTGGGTTTCCTTGTTTTATAGGGGCTTTCCATAGACATAATGATTTTTGTATTGTACTGTGTATTTTGGAGATATTCTGTATGGTGTATTTGGTGCATTATCTATGTATTTGGTCCACACACAGTGGGGTTTAGCAGGACCCCCACAAACACACAGAGGAAACTGTTACCATGGCTGAAGAGGGCATGTAATATAGCGTGTCATTGGATTACTGTTCTAGCGGTGGGGCTGTTATGTGTGCGGGTGCTGTTATGTGTGCAAGGGCCGTTATGTCTTTTGCTGAGCTAGTGTTGTGGAAAAATATCAGTCTTGTAGTTCAAAAAATCTCTCAGACAAAGAAGGTCCGGGTGTCAAGGAGTTAACTTTATTTGCTCGAGCCAAACAAAGTGAGATGTTCCAAGTCATCTAAAAACCAAATGTTTTCCAGTCTACAGTTATAGTAAAATTTCTGAAAGGTGGTCTCTTCTGAAACCAATCAGGTATTTTCCTGTTATCTCTTATTTTTATTAACCAATTGTTAATTGCCTGCCACCAATAAGTCCCAGGAAACAAGGTACGTATCTAATGGTGGTACGCTGGTTATTACATCATTTTTAAAATAATTTGCATACAATGGTTACTACACGAGACCACCAAACAAGCCATGGTCTCCATACGAGACGGCGTGGCGTACGTGCGTAATCATGGTTACTTTTAAACAGTGGAAAATCCCCAGGTTTCAGAGAAAGCACAACAGGCTTCAAACTTTAGGCCTCTAAAAACATCACTGGATTTTACCTTGTTACATTGTGCTCAAATGTGCTTTAAACATGCTTAAAGTGACATTAAGTGCATTTATATGAACAATCATTGGTTACAGGTACAGATTGTGTCATTAAATCATCAATTCTTCTTCAAATAATCAAATTATCATCATAAACCTACTTATATGTAATTATTCTTATTGAATATGATTTCAGATCAACCCATCTATGTACTAATGTTCCTATGAATACTTCTCAATACTTTTTAGGTATTTTATCAAGTGCATTCATAACTGTGGTGAAAAACAGTGCTCAATACATGTAAAATACATCTATATGTGCTCAGAAATTACACAATACTAGATATGTTAGTTTGGGTTTTGGTGTCTGTGAAAAAGAACTGCGTTATAGTGCGTTCAGTCCTATTTAAAGGTACAGTTCAATATTGACTCATCATTCTTTAATGCAACATTGTAAATGCTACGATTATAATTACATTAGCACATTGATCAGTGGTTTATTGCAGTGGTTCTCAAACTTTTTCGTTGTAAGGCCCCCTTTGTGTTAAGTGCATCGCTTTGCGGCCCCCCCATATAAAGACGTATAATCTTAAACTTAGAATTTTAATTAAACCAAAAACATTCAGTTATACAATGCTAAAACCTCAATTATTTTGTTTGGTGGTGTCATTTTTCTGATGTTTGATTGCATAAAATCTATGATAAATTTCTATATTTCATAAAATGCCACAAAATCTGTGGCCCCCTGGATTCATTTTGGGGCCCCCCAGGGGGCCACGGCCTCCAGTTTGAGAACCACTGGTTTATTGGCTTGATGTGCTACACAGTATGTGTGCGCCAAATGGAGATGAGAGATCTCTAAGAGCAGAAGCTGAAAATCATAAAGCACCTGCAAGTGTTGTGTGTTACGCACACATACACATGTTCAGCTTTACTGGCAGCGGTTCCTGCACTTATCTGCCTTTGATCTCATATGAGAGGAGAGAGAGGAGATAGAGAAGAGGAAAGAGAGGAGAAAGAGAAGAGTACAGAATAGAGAACTACTGACTACTAAGATTTTACCTTTAAAGGGACAGTTCACCCAAAAATGAAAATTCTGTCATCATTTACTCACCCTCTTGTCATTCTTTCTTTTGCCGAACACGTATGATGATATTTTGAAGAATGTCGGTAACTGAACACTGGCGGCACCCTTTGACTTGCATTGGTTCTGTGTCCAAACAGTAAAAGTGAATGGGTACCGTCGTTATTCAATCACTGGCATTCCTCAAAATATCTTCTATTGTGTTCTGCAAAAGAAATAAAGTCATACACGTTTAAAATGACAAGAGGGTCAGTAAATGATAACACAATGTTCACTTTTGGGTGAACTGTCCCTTTAAGTTATTAGTAGTTTACAGTTTGGGAAGCTACAGTTTTCTCCTCGACACAGTTCTATACATAGTACTGGCGGTTTGATGATTATCCTTTTGGAATATAGTGACAGTTGGCACAAACCAGCCTTCTTTTGCAGCGTCTCTCTCTCTCACACACACAAACACACCAGTCAGAGAAGTCCTTTTACATCCCATACAGATGACCACCCTCGAGCACCACATCATCATACTTAAACTGACCTTATGCGTGACCTTTACAGCTTTATTTCATCCATCTCTCTCTCTGTCTGACCCTTTCATGTCCATCTGTCCGTGGGTCAGCCATGCATGTGCCCTCCGATGAGAGGAGCATATTAAAAACAAGCTCTTTCATGAAAATGACCACAGGCACACATACAGCGATCATCTGACAGAATGAGCAATCTCCCTCTACGCTGGTGGTCTGTGATACGTGGCGAATCACTTCCTGTGGCCACATGCGGATTTAAGTGGCATGTGTCTGCGCATGTGTGTGTGTGACAGAGAGCGAGAGTTGTGCTGAGCCCTTTCCTTCGTCGGATCGATAAGAGCGCTGGAGCGTCTCACACTCGGGTTTCAATCTGTGACCTCTATTGCAGCTAGAGCATCACACACACTTCCACTTTTCATGTTACGCAGAATTTTCAGAACTATTGCTAAATGCATTGATATAAGTAATGCTGTGTCACGTCACTCACAGTGTAGATGTAGGTTTAATTTTGGATCCATTTTACAATGTAAACACGGTGTAATAGACATGAATACGCACATGTGCATAAATGGTTGCATGTATGCACACATGTAATAAACAAATGCCCTTGAATCTAACATCTCTATTTTTATCGTTTTAAAAACACTCCTTTGTTTAATAAGTGTGTGTGTGTGTGTGTGTGTGAGTGTGTGTTTGCGTGTGCGCTATTGCCTCCTGCTAGTGTAATTACTGCAGCTAATCAGAGCACTTAACAGCGAAGCTTCTGTTCATTTAGTCATCCATCCGTTCACACACACACGCACACTCATCAGGCTCTTATCACTCCCCCTCCTGTCTATCACACACTCCTAAATGCAGACACACACACACGCGCGCACGCACGCACGCACGCACGCACACACACACACACACACACACACACACGCACACGCACACACGCAGGCACACACACGCACACACACACACACAGGGAGCAAATAAGGGTTGGTGTGTGTGTGGCAAGATTCAGTCTTTCAAGACAGTGTTTTCTGTTAGATAAAGAGAACCATTATAATAAACTTTCTAAAGGTTGCCAGATATGCATTAAACTCCTCACCAAAAAACAGAACGGAGAGGGTGAGAATAAAGACTGCTCATTAAGGAAGGCGCCCAGCTGAGGGTTAACAAGCACTTTACACTTGGCAACTCATCCCGAAAACGCCCAGTTAGGAAAGAAAATAGTTGAAATAAAAGAGAGGAATTTGAAATTGTTAACCTCTAGCTTGGCTGAGTTTTACCGCCTCAGCCCAATAAAATGGTGAACTAGTTTTTAAAACAGAGGTTTTAAAGTTCAATCAGGCAATACTCAGTAAGCCTATACTTATACTGAACGCTTTCTTTAAAAATGTAAGACAGGGAAAGAATATACTTTTTTTTACTATTTTTAAAATAAAATGTAAAGTGCAAAGACTTCCTTTAAGAAATAGGGAAGAATATAGATCTAGGGAAGGGGAGGTCTTGAAATGACTGTCAGCTACTGAGGGGGAGCCAGCAAGTGAAAGAGACTGATAAAAAAGACAAGAAAGAAAGAACACTGTCTACACAAGTCTTAGAATGCGCACATCTCTTTTGTGTGTGTGTTTATTTAGCTATACTTTATACCCTAAATATGACAAAACCTCTCTTTGACAAAATAGGGGCGATCTGGACATTGATTCATAAAGTGTTTTCATTAGCATTTATAATTGTTTCATAAAATAGAAATCATTGGTATGTCCTCATTTAGATATGTAAATATGTGTGTGTGGGTCAGATTTTACAGAATGTTCCCACAAACACAGAAAAGTCTAAATGAAAATGTAAAACTGCAGAAATGTTTGTAAGGGTTAGATTTCACCGCAGAGGTGACGTAAGATGGATAAAATATCAGATGCCATCAATACAAATAATAACAAAAACAAATGTGTGTGTGTGTTTTATTCATCTCCAAACAATGCTTTTTAATGAACTATTAAACAGTTCATGCCAACATTGCTTTCATTATGATTATTCAAACATAATTACACACACACGCTCTTGAAAAGTTCAGAAGAAAATACAGAATTTTCTCTAGTCACGGTAAATTCAGGACCCCCGTCGAGTCAGATCTAACCTGTCACCACCAGTTTCACAGCCATAAAAGATGTGAATGAGCTCTGTAACATTCTTGAACCTATTCTCGAGAGAGACTGGAATGTTTTCATGCGTGTCTGTGTGTGTGCACAAGTTTGGTTTTATTTGTTTTTGAAAATTTTCACACAGATATAGTGAAACACTTTTTCGTACGGCTCAAAAACCAGCTGAATCATGTTTTACTTCAAATCTAGTGTTTGTGGGGTTACATTCTGACGTTGCCTTACTATGAAACCAAACTAGTATTGCTTCAAAAGTCTTTGTGTGTGTTCAGGTTTGGGGTGGGGATTGCCTGTATAAATTATGCATTGAATCAATAAAGAGAGGAAGACAGATAAAAAGACAAATAGTGCCTTTTGTGAGTGCAGGGGGCAATATATCATGTAACACCATTCAGACAGCTATTGGTCAATTTAATGGCTTCCAGTGACTCATTAGGTTTAGCTCATTATTCTGCATGCATTTTTGATTTATGTACAAGCAGGGATTAAAAGTCTGAGACCACACTAAAGATCTGTAATACAGCGCCAAATTTAAACCTGAAAATCAACAGAGAAATTGTAAAATTCTTCAAAATGTAAGCAAAAATGTTGTGTTTCTTTTTCTTCATTATAGATCCATTAGCTCCTACGTATCCCCCTACCTCCCCTTCCCCTAGCGAATCAAACCCCTATTTGACTGATCTGGATGTATTATGGAGCCCCAGCCCTGGAGGGGATGCCACTACACCCAAACCCAGCACCCCACACTTCATCGGCAGAGGACTCAACGAGAACCTGATCCCCATCTACTGCTCCATCCTGGCGGCGGTCGTGGTCGGCCTGCTGGCTTACATCATTTTCAAGAGGTCAGCAAAAAAGAAACCTGAAATACAAAGACATAAAAGCAGATCACAAAAGACTGTGGACAGGGCTAAAAAATGTAGGCAGTGTTTACATCAACCCATTCAAACATGCACAATGTAGACTTATCAGTGTTAAAGGTGCTAAAAAGGTTTTTTTGAAGTGATACCACAGGGGTTTTGGTTCCCTAAAGAATTCCTAAAATAACTATTTTCATAGTTCAAAACCCATTTTTTACTACAAACAACTTTTCGTGCAATGGAAAGTTTCCAGGAACATTTGGTTCTTTATGTAAGCATTTAGGAACTTCTAATCGTGAAAGGAAATGTACATGGTCCCAGGAAGAGATTTTAAGGGGGCATTTATGGAGTGAAACACATGCACAACACACGACCAAAAAATATCTATTAGAGTCTATTAGAGTGAAAACATTGATAATATTCACATACTAGTATTTTATTTCCTATTTATCTAATATGATGTAAATATATTGTTCAAACTAGTGGACAATCAATATGAGTTTTCTGTGACGGATTCAAAAATCTTTACATTTAGCCTTTACATGTTTGCATATTTCGTTTCTTCTCTATCATTACTTTCATTTACACTGCATGTGCATGCATCTGTTGGCGTCTCCCAGGTGGAACAGCTGCAAGCAGAATAAACAGGCAGCTAATAATCGTGCAGCGACGGCCAATCAGACGCCATCTCCAGAGGGAGAGAAACTGCACAGTGACAGCGGGATCTCAGTGGACAGTCAGAGTCTGCAGGAGCAGCAGGGCCAGACGCAAGCGCAGGCCCACACGCAGCTGCATGCCGCAGAGCAGATCGGTAAGTTAAAAGTTATGACGTGCAGTATGTGCATATCTTTGTCTTCATTTTCCCCTTAACTCTCATATCTTCCTTTTACGATCGCTATCTCATACACTTGTTGTTTCCATGTAAGGCTGTGAGTTTTTATCGCTCAGATCTTAAAGGACACACAAGTCAAGACCTTACAAGCATGGACATTCACAAACACTCTCGAACCCTAAAAATAAACCAACGTGCTTACAAGCATTCCTGAGAAATCTCTAAATCGCCAGTGTGCTTCTTGATAATATTTAAAGGCCACGAGACAGTGATTATAGTCGTGTACTATCCTCGCACAGGAGTGATGCTATGAGAGGAGACAGAACGCTATTAAAACTCAATAACAAAGTGGGCCTGTTGACTCAACGTGCTGTAGAGTGCGAGAGAGGATGTCAAACATCTTCACCGCGGATATGCGGTCTGGGTTTAAAGAGCTCTAAATGTATGAAACACTACTTGTACTGTATATACATTCAGGGGAAGGGGACTGTAGATGACTTTATGTAGTCGATTTAGAGATTGCATTTAAAGGTGCAGTGTGTCATTTTTGTGCTGCTAGCACAAGTAGAACAAAAATGATTTTTAATCAGGTTTCCATAAAACACCATTGCAAATAACCCCCTTAACCAAATGATTTCTGCCTGTGCAGTGTTTCTTCCTCACACTGGTCTATTACTGTAATATAACTGATTTCAGGTTTGCCCAGCTCTAAATACCACATACAAAAAAAACTATCGTTGCTTTGCATGCTGGTAGATGATCTCTTCCTGTAAGCGGGCAGCCAGAATAAGCTGCTGTGCATAGATGAGTCATGAGTCTCACAAATGCTGCAAATGATCACAGAACAGGCAACACGCAACCTTCATAGACTTTACAAAAAGAGCTTAGTATCATATTTACAATTTAGCCAATATTTAAAAGGTCAAGTACGGTATCAAATGTTCCACACGTGATATTAGTCTCTGTTTCTGTTTCTGAGTCTGTGTGTGTGTGTGAGAGAGCTAGAGAGAGAGAGAGAGAGAGAGAGAGAGAGAGAGAGAGAGAGAGAGAGAAAATCACTTTCGCTTGAGTGAATCACTCTGGATAAAAGCACATTCTTAATGAATAAATAAATAGCAGCAGTTTCATTTACATTTATAGTAAATGGCATTGTAAATGGCCAAGGGCATTAAGTTAACCCCATTGTCATAGATATATTAGCCCACTTTGATGATGGTTCCTGGACACAGAATAAAGTTTGTCAAAAAACATTTTTTTTAAAGCTTAAGTGTGTAAACGTTAAAGCAACCATGGAAGATGGGCCACAGTATTCTGGAAGTTTATATGCTGTATATATATATACATATATATATATATATATATATATATGCATATATATATGTATACTGTTTTTATATATACAGTACTGTATATACAGTATATATATATACTGTATAGGTATACTGGGCACAATGAACACTAACCCTTTTGAGGGTTTGCAGATCTAAATAAACAATTCCTACAAGAAACAACTAAATTTTAACAAATATGTTTAAAAAAATATTAGAAAACATGAATAAAATATTGCACTTATTTTCAGATAACTAATATAATATTCCAATTATTTTATTACATGCAAATTCGAATCTGGACATTTCATTTGTGTTTCTCTTTTTCTAAGAATCATTACTGTACGCAATTTACAGCAGTTAAAAGAAATTAGTTAAAATACCTTAAATAGTAAAATAAATGGACATTAAAGTTAAGAATTAAGCGCACTATACACGGTTTCATCGGATGCACATGCCTGGACTGAAGTTAACTTTATTTTATATTTAATTTATATTAAGGTTTTATTGTATGCTAATTGTAATAAATTAAATTAAAACTACTCAACAGTTGTCAAAGCCTATGGCCGTGTGGACAGTGCTAACCTCTTCTCTCTCTCACTGCGCTTCCTGTCCTCTCTATGACTGCAGTCACTGCACTGTATAAAATAACGGCAAAAAGGCCCAAAATAAATGTAAAAAAATGACTCAACAGTTATTGATCCTTTGCAATGATTCATCCACACATTTTCTCTTTTCCTCTATCTAAGTCCATCTTTCCATCATCATTGCTCTTCCTCTGGGGGTACCTTCACTTCACTGTCTGCATGCAGTCCCATAGGACCATAACAGCAGATGCTTTCAGTCTAAACACACAATTCAACAATGTCAGCCTGAACAGGTGTGATTGTTCCATCGGGTCTTTCTGGCAGAGACACCTCTCCTTTATTTCTCACACATGGCTACTGTAAACACACAGGCGCCAATTCTAAACACATCAGTGCCAACGGTCTCCGCGTCTCTCCTCTGTGCCCACACACACCAAACAATGCTCGGTGCTTACAGCCTCTGTTTTGTAATAAATGACATAGAATCCAATATTCATTGATAAATTCTATATCATTAAAAAATATGTAGATAAACATTACTGTTACATACATAAACACATTAAGGTTAGTTCTTGGTTTTGGCCAAGAAGCACCTACTTAAACAGGTCTGCGTGCGGTCTGTGTAAACAACTTGGACTTTAAGGAACCACTGTTCATTTTGTTTTTATGCTACGGTTTATATGAAATATAATACAATGCAATGAAAGTTAATATCATGATAATAGGCCGATGGAAATTAACTTAAAGAACTACAAAGCAACATCTAGTTTAGAGGGCCTCAAACAAAACTCAAAGATTTAATACCACCAACCTACCAAGCGTTGACAAGTAGATCTATTATATGAAGCGTTCTATTATATGAACCTGTTACCTTAACTTAATCAAGAGACTACTGAGACATACCTAAAATTGTATAAAAGCCATACAGTTTCTCCGAAAGTGTCTGTCAGTTTTGTGTGGACCGCACGAGAGCGAGTAACATGCGCTGGTCTGACAGCCAGACTGGCTCATTAGCAGGTGTTGTGTGACAAATCGCAGTCTAAGACCTACAGGAACACCAGCGACTGCTTTCCTGATGTACCAACAAGCTTCTAATAAGCATTAACCTCAAACGTTTGCTACTGCTACTGCCAGAAGCCATTAATACTTCCAGATGACCCATATGGTGTGTTTGAAAAATAGTGTGTGTGTTCTGTTTAGGGAGAAATAGCTGGACCGCTAATAGGGCGACTTGTTAAAGCACCCAAGAGAACAGTGAATATGTTGAACAAACCTGTAAAATCAGCAGTTTCAAGCTGTATGCGTCTCTTCTTTTTGCATTTAGTCTCTTGTCGCTGTCAATTAGGAGTGACAAATAACTTGGATTAGTTTGTGTAAATGTGCTGCGTCAGTACCAAGTCCCAATGCAGTATGTCAATTTATAAAACGGTCAGTTCTGGTCCTTGATTCTGATTGGCTGAGCCGAGTTCTAAGCCGTTATAAAATACCCAGTAACCCACTGCTTCTTGGGGCTTATTGCTTTATTATTGTAAATGAAATAATCTTTTTTTTCCTATCTTTCTCTCCATTCTTGTCCCTCTTTGGTATTTCTCTACAACAAGTTTTTACTGAGATGAATGGATGAGCGGTTTAGTAGACATAAAGGGGTGAAGGGGTATTTAATATTTTATGTGGTTTTGGGACATTTTGCTTTCCATTTTCCAGTTTTACTCTTTTTCTTTGTTTATCCTGTCATCTATCTTTCACGGGTCTGCCGGCTCTTCTTTCATCTCAAATTTATGAAATAAAACTAAAAAAAGTGTTCAACAAAACTGCAATAGTTAACTTATAATTCAGATAAATGTTTCATTGCCTCTTTAACATCAAATTGAGTAAAATGTATCATATTGCGTATACAAATCGGTAACTCGCCATTTGTCGCAGTTTTGAGCATGTGCAAACAACTATGCCACACCTTCAACTGTTTTCATGCTCTGTTTCTTTTCCAAATATACTTTTCCAAATTCTTATCCATCTAAATCCCTCATTTCCGCTTCTGTCAGTGGATTTTATTTTCGAACCCCGTGCACCGTCTGAAGCTTTACTCTTAAAGGGATATGTCACCTAGAGAAGAAACTTCTGTCATTACTTACACACTTTTTCATAAAACGTGAGCAGAGACATTATGGAAAGTTATGCCTTTTTCTTACTTTATTTTGGGTGATCTATCCCTTTAAAGGTCCAGTGTGTAATATGTAGAAGGATATTTAGAATATTTAGAAGTGTTATGTTTTTATTACCTTAGAATTATCTATTTCTATCTACATACACAGCGGGTCCCCTAACATGAAATTCGTCATTTTGTTTTTACAGTAGCCCTAAACGGACAAACTGCTCTTTGTAAATACTTGATCTCCTTCGGCAAAAAAGTGAAAATGTGATATTTTTCGTAGTTCGTAGTGCTTCGAAAGGGAGTGGGAGAGGTGGAGTGAGCCGTTGGTTGCAATTCGCAACCTCACCGCTAGATGCCAATAAAATCTCCACATTGCTCCGTTAAGATACATTTCCTTAACCCTTCTTGCTATCGTTATTTGCTACAATTAACTTGCTTTATGTACAGTATGTGGGTGTTTTTCCCTATTGCAAAAAATGTAAGGAGTCTATTTGTCTATTGTTTAGGGGCCGTGTTGTGTACAGATTATTGTTGGGTCCCGTACAGTATAAGCGTATTGGCAGATAATGTTAAAATGATGTTTGCCTACGCACATTTTCTCACACGCTCGCTCCGTCTCTCCATCTGTTTCTCTCTGCTGCGTGCTACGACACTCGTGAGCGTGAGGCTCGATCACAACTGCTCTCTGCAGACAGAGAGAATGCGATTTCAAAATACTGCATCCTCCACTGAGGATACTTAAAATGTAGGACACCCCTCAAGGGACAAAAGAGCGTAGCATTTCCAAACAGGTTCTGATGTGAAGTGTGCACTTTCCCAATAGGGATCACAGAATATAATAAACTATCTCTAAATAGCGATGGCATATGTGTCGTCACAGTGTAGAACCACCAGACCCGCAGATAATACTATACTGTAAACCAAAAGATATGACAGCATCTCTTGATTACCAGAGACAATCTTTTTTATTCATTCATCGAGTGCATTCATTCAAAAGTCATGTTTACTATACCACACAGTGGAAGTAGATGGGACAAGTTGTTCTGGGGGGTTTAAATAATGAATTGAATGTTTTTTGTAATCACATTTTTACCACACTAGTATCATGTTAAAATGTATACTCTTGTGGCTATACTTTCAAAACAGTGCATATTTAAACATGTATTCCATTGCAATGCTTTGTCTCATTGATCTCTATTGTTATAGTCAGAAATGCATTGTTTAAATTTACATTTACAATACATTTTGGTAATTGTATTACTACAGTGTGGCCATCAAGTGCATGTCTCAGATGGTTGTATCTGTTGTTTTTAGTTGTATCTTCCTTTAAACAATGCCATTTAAAAACTTGAGTGCCATGTGATGTCCGTGTTTATATAGCAAATTCCTAGAGTAAACAAAGGCTTGGCAAGATTGAGAGTTAGCTAAGTGAAATATGTTCTAGATTTATTATTAGTCTGCTTTCAGCATATTTATTACACGGCTCATTTGAATGCTTGATTCTGATTGGCCAGTCGCGACATTCCAAGGGTTGTAATAACCGCTCAAAACTAATAACACCCTGTAACCCGGATGCTGCAAATCATTTTGAGAGGGGAAGTTTAATATTACACAAAAATTTGTTATAAATATGTCTTTTAATAACATATATGACATTATATTTACACATGATTAAACCATTTTGCCTGTTTGTGATGTTTGAACGTCGTTTCTTACTTTAAAACCGAAACTAAATGGCTTTTCCTCGCGGAAGGTCTGCATTCGGTAAAAACAAGCTAATAAAATATTTCAAATTCACATTTTATGTCCAGTTTTTTTCTCATGTGGCAAGTAGCCGTGTAATAAGTGGTATAATGTACAGGCAGCCGGCTGTTAAATACCGGCTTCCTGTACATTATCCCTTACATACAGTATTTAGATAAATCATCATGAACATGAACGAAAACACAAGTAGACTGACGCGAAATAAAATCACATAAAAACTATTGAAATCTTAAAAATTCTAACGAATCAGCCACCAATAAGCTCTAACGTAAAATAGTAAATAGCCATGAGATTATGTTGGATCTATTCAGTTTAGCATTTGATTTAAGTCCCAGATTCGTCTCGACACCTCTGACCCCCCCAAGCAAATACGCACAGTTCTGGACTAAATTTTTCCATCAAATTACACAGTACACTTCTGTTTCCCCAAAGGATGGGTGGGTAAATCTTCTTCACAGGCAATGATGTCATTGACAAGACAGAGAAAAGTTGTTTTTTGCACAAATGGCACAGCTCTGAATGGGTCCAGACACAAAACGGTACCTCAGAACTCAAAGCCTACTTGCAGCATTCCGGAACTGTTTCCATGGCACCTCACAATTGACAACAGATTGAAGGGTTAGTGGGAAAATGAGGCATTTGTGTCTCGGGCTGAATGTAGTAGTGATTGCAGTTAAATGGTTAGGGCAGGCAGAGGAGATCAGGGAGCTCAAAGCTCCAGGGGGTGCACAATTGCCTGAAACTGGCTAAAAATGGAAGCTGCATGTTATTTGAAGAAAAAAAATTGATTTGGCTATTTCATTTTGTCCCAGATGAGAAAGGGAAAAGAATTATGTTTCTCTTTAAATAGTCAGGATAGTGCACACCAAGACCAAGATTTATTGTGTGCAGTATTCAACAATATATAGGTCTGGCATAACTGGCACAATGTTGCTAATAATAAAAAATAAAAAGAATATATTTTATATTTATATTGTTTGCTTTATGTTTTTCACTTTATTTTTTTATCTAAATATTTTTTAATCTGCTTTTTAATGTACAGTTTTTGGAACTGCATGTGTTGTGATTATGATGAAAATACTGAAAAATCCTGCAAAAATGACAAATGATATAAAATTACAAAATATAAAGTATGCATTTTTTAAAAATTATAGAACATAAACTGTAAATTATGAATTTTTAATGACAAATTATAAATTCCATTTTGATTTGAATTCATTTAAATAAGAAAATAGCTTAAACTGAATTGAAAAGCTTAAACTTTTACTTGAAAAGTAAAAATGTAATACTTAAAAAATACTGCTTGAAGATTATGATGAAAATACTAAAAAAGAATAAGTATATCAGTATAAATTATATAAAATTATAAAACAGAAATTATTAATAAAAAATTATGAATTTTAAATTACAAATGATTTTTCTGTTTTGATTCTAATTTCAAACAATTCTATTTTTAATTCTATTATTATTATATATATTTCTATTGTTAAAAAATAACTGGAACTGAACTGAAAAAGTCATTCTCAAATCTAAATTAACACAACAAATGAAAACATAAAGTGAAACTGTAATACCAAAAAATGTCTGCTTCAAGATATTAAACAAACATTTTTCTCTCTCTTTCTCTAGTGGTGAGAGTGGATGGGGGCGCTCAGCCTGACTCCCCGCCACCTCAGGCCTAACCGGTAAGGACCAGGAGGTAACATGATCAACGAGGAAGGAGAGATGAGAGGTTGGAGTAGAGAAAACAAGTGCGGAAGGAACACAGAGGAGAAAGGAGGAGCGAAGCCATAATGGATGTCCGGCCAGGGAGGCCAAGACTACGAGACCAGATCTTTGATCATTTTGTACCCAGCACGGACAATTCTTTGACGGGCCGGTTCATCAGCATCCGTGGAGATGTCTTCAACGATCTGGCCTAAAGTAGCTACTACTAAACAAACATAAGCCCAAAGCGAGTTTGCAGTGTAATGTATACTGAAGCCCAGTTCAAACCTCAACGACAACAAAACTGAATGTTTAAAGTCTACCGGGTTTCGCAAATGCATTACAGTGACCTCGTGACATGAACTCTGGATCTCTTTACGAGAGGATGTAAACACGGCCGTCGTAAGTTTCACGGATATCACGTTATTTAACAACCTCACCATGATTCCTCTACCTGGGGCTTTCTGCCTGATTTAATAAGGATTTTGTTTTTGCCTTATCTTTGAAGTATTAACAGATTATGTCTTTAACCATCAAATTCCTCTATTTAATCAGAACCTCAGATTTTCATGCAGCTCTTTCCAGGTGTGTATTCAGACTTTGGGGGTGGGTTACGCAGTTAGCTTATGAAAGCAGCTGATCTCAGGTCAGCGTTTATGGGCAACAACTCGCGCCTGTGACATTTGCTGACCTTTACTAAAGTAATGACTCAGATCTATACTTAGCTCTGGTTCCTTTTCTCCCTTTCACACTCTCCGTGACAGGCATTTTTCTATAAACACACGCAGACATACAGTATAGCGTGTCATGTTCCCTGCCTTCCTCTGCTCAGTGTTTCTTTTCCTGGATGTTCTGTCCTCTTTAAAAATCTGATTAAAAATGCAAACAGAGAGCAGAACCGAAAGAATGAGATGCTAAGAACTGAAATGCTGACAAACATTTGGATCATTAGAAATCTGATTCACAGAGACGAAGACTCAAATACTGAGAAACACAGTCATTTTCAAACCATCGTGTGTATTTAGAGTTAACTAACATGTGCCTGACCAATACTTCAGCCATGCCATTTTTGGAGGGTAGGGGTGGGTTAAACATGTTCCAAATAGAGATGGAAATCATAAGAAGAGTACCGACTCAGATTCCAGTTAACGGTTCCTCATATAGTATTCATGTTACATTAGCATTCCTGTGTACTTAAATTCAATGCGCCCATAGTATGTTGACCTACTAAATGACCTAAGAAAAATACCAAAAAACTAAAATAATAACACATTTTACTGTTTTTGTTTAAATTAAAGTAACACTTATTACAGCAAAACTCTGTTGTGAATGTTTATCTTTAACTACAAAGATTGTCATATACGCTTATTTAGATCTGACTGGATCTGTGAAAATGTTGTTGGGACTCAACGGCCAATACTAGGATTCCCCCACCATTTTTTCCACCTTTTCCCCCCAAACTCTGATCTCTTCTTTCACCCTTTATCTTTTCTACTCTTATAAAACATGACATTCATAGACTACTGTATGAGTCATCACTGTTTTTCTAATCTTTGTCACCACATTTTTTGCTCTCTCAGACTCACTATCCTTACTTTAGTCTTGGCTAAATGCTTCACTCCATGAATGCTGAGGGCCGGACATGTGCATCATATGCCATAATGTGGTTTGAATCAAAGTCATCTCAGCAGTCCTGGAAACGGTTACATTCGTGCTTGGAGAATGTGAAAGAGAGACGTTTCATCTGACTGTCCTTGGCCCGGCTTAGACAAATTACAGGGCAGACCTGTTGCCAATTCAGCAGAAAGTGAAAAAAATATTAGTCCGTTACGCATTAAAGGTGAAGTGTGTAATTTCTTTACCTTTTCCTAAATCAACCAACAAATGACTTTCTTAGAATCGTCTCTGCGTACTCCTCAAGTATTTTAACAATCAAATAAATTGCATCACGTCTGTGAACCGAAGTGGTCTAACCATACAACACTACCAAAAGCCCGAACAATTAAAAATAGCTCATTGCTTCCTGTTTTCTCCCCATCCACTTGGGATATTACGCTAGTAAATAGACATTAGGGACCCAAAGTAGAGGATTCCACACACACAGAGCATCTAATGGACTGTCTTTCGTTGCATTCCTAATGTGCTTACTGCCAGGCTCTGGAATAAATATGAGAGGCATTAGTAAGACATTCCTGTCAGGCAGCTGGTAATTACCGCTGAAGCTTTCCGTCTCTCCTCCCCAAAGTCAGCTCACTCTCTTGGGGCTCTGTTCTGCTCAGCTTCCCTTCCCTGGAGCTCTGCATCTCCATTCTGGGACTGTCCGTCCAACTCTACGGCACTCAGCTGCAGTAATATTGCTATCAATGGTACATCTACAGGAAATCAGGCTTTGATTTAATTTTTTGAAGTCTTCGATATGAACAAGACTTTCACTTTCCATTTGAATATCTATCTTAAGAATTTCAGAACAGGGCAGCTGGATTCTAGCTGGTCCTTACAGAGCTTGACCACTTTAAGATGACCGTAACGAAATGAAGACCAACTTCCAACATTTTTCAATGTGACCAACATGTCCAAAACACAGCTACCACCCAAACTTTCCATCGGGTACCATATTCCATTACTTACTGGGAGTCACAGACTGATTTACACCATACAAGTCCAATCCAGTTACTACTAGAAGTTCTGCATTAACTTAAAGTTTGATGTATAGATCTTGCTTTTTGGCAGGATGGTTGTCTCCACATTTTATAACGCTCGAGTAGCGTGCATCTACCCGACGCTGTGGTTTCCATTAAATCACACCGTGCAGCAAATCACTGGCTTCTGGAGGGCTCAGCGTTTCATTCGTGGGGCACTTTACCAATGTTTGCTCTGAGATTAGCTTCCTCTGGAGAACCTGACGAGATCAAGATAAGATCTCTTTCTCTCGCTATCTTGGCAATCGGCTATCCCACACTTGCGTCTTAATACAGAGCAGAAAGATTGGCAAACATCGAGTGACAATAATAGCAAAGAAATTGATGCTTCTCAGGCGGGCGGTGTACTGAAATATATTATATTCAAAATAAGCCTATATTTTCGAAGAATGTTTTTTCTGATGTGTTCTGAGAGATAGATTGAAAATACAAGTATGAGGGACAGACATTTATCATGTGTTTCACATATAACCCAGATGATTTGTGCTTGGCATCCATAAGGTGTCAAAGCGTCAGTGAGCATCTGAAACAATTTAAAGAATAAAGGTAAACAAGTGGATTGATTCTTGATTCAATTCCCAGAATGTGCCAAAGCATCCATAAATAAAAGCGACTCCTGCAACAAAATATCCACTGAAATGGTTATAAATCTCACTTGTCAGCCAAAAAAAGTATTAGAGGAAAGTCAAAACATCATTTACAATACTAAAACTCTCCACTTGTATCCACCATCCTTTAGTAATTCTTTATTTTTTATAAACAGCAGTTTTTATAATTTTAAATAGATTTATTCTTTGAGCGCAGTATTTTCTAGAGACCGCTTACTTTCGTAGCACTTAAAATAGATTTGAACACTCAATAGTGTCCATCACCAGAAAGTGCCTGTGGACAATATCAGGTGTCTCTGAGCTATGTATCTTGTGTGTTCTGTGTTTATTGTATGTGATAGATTCCCTTCGTTTTTTTTGTTAGTTATGAGATGCATGTTGATAAAGGTTGCCAGACATGACGTCATTATCCAGGTAAAATACATCCAGGTGAATTTTATCTATTGTCCTGCGTTTCCAAGAACTGCCTACAATTCAAACAAGACACATACTGTATCAGCTACACCAGTCCTCATAGCGGTGTACTCAAAAACACAAAATGCATCATATAATGTCACTTTTACAGCACATTAAAACCATTCTATGCATTCACTTCACAGTGCAACCTACACAAAACGTTTAGCTCTTATATTACAACTGTAAGCTTAAAAAGTGGCAATATTTGATAGCTTTGTGTTTCACAAAAATGTTATTACTTATGACAAGGGATTGTACATTAACTGTTAGTAAAGACATAGAGATTATATCACATTTAAGAGAGACGTTTGGAATAATCGCCACATGATGCTTATGGAAATCACCCTCTGCTCTTCAGCCTATCCCGGTAGAGCTGAACCAGACTCAGACTCTGTGTGTATGTAATCCATGCTGTACAATGCATTGTGTAAATTTTCCTGGAGTTGTTGACAAATACACATATGTAAACAAGAAATAAAAGCATTTAGAATTCTATTAAATAAAACCAAATATGACTGCTTCAAAATGGTCTTTTTCATTCACAACAACCATCTATCTGTCTGTCTCTCTGTCTAGATTTTGTTTCTCTTTTAAATGTGCATGGGTCTAGTGGGGTCATACTGGGCAGAACCTTATACAGTAGCATTGACTGTTCTGATCCCAGACTAAAGATGAGAACAAAATATCTAAAAATACATTTTTACACACCATGTTTTCACTGGTCATGAGAATACCCTGAGTGTAGGTCAACCTCTATATGTTCCCAAGAAGTTTCTCCACTAATATTAGCCGCAAATCCAGACCCTGCCATTACACATGAACCAGCACAACCTCCCTTCTGCATTCCAGTTTTTCCCAGAATTTTGTCGTGCTGTGAATTTAAGAAGCGTTAAAAATTACTCTTGAGAAATGTGTTGGGTTTTTGTTACACATATTGGTAAGTTTATTCTTGCATGGCTCTTTTACAGAAAGAATGCCAGATGTTTCGTCATTAAACTATTGACTGGCCAGTGGCTTTCAAAAACTATTGACCAAAAAAAATGTTGAGTAAGAACTGTTTTAAGTTCTAAAAAAACAGAAAGCTTTAGAGTGGGCAGAAAAGCAGAGACCACAAAATATGTTTGGACTAAGTGATTGCCAAACCACAAAGCAAAGCACATCCATATGCTTCATTAGAACCAGACTCTGACCTGCTGCAACCGTACCCCGGTATTCACGCTGATACCCAACAAAAGCTCAATTTTATTACGAGGCATTTTAGAAAAACTGTCCATTTCGATAGCTGTGGGAAACACACACACTTACAGCCATACTGTACTAACTTACACTATCAAGTTTGGACACACCTACTCATTGTTTATTATAACATTTTAACATAATAGTAAGGTCACTGCCACTTTGGAATAAGATAAATGGAAATCTGTGAACAATGCAGTGTCCAACAAGTGTCAATACAAATCAAAACTTTCTGATATTTTTGTTTCTTCAAAGTCACCACATTTTGGCTAGATTACAGCTCTGCATACTGGTTTTCATTCTCTCCAGCACTTTCATGAGGTATTCATGAGATGCTTTTCAAACAATATTGAAGTAGTTCCCATGTATGTGAGCCACTTGTGGGCTGCTTTTCCTTCATATTATAAGACCAATTTAGCCGTTTCAAAACCCTATTTGTTCTTTTAAATTAAAATATTAGCTTTGCAGAGACAAGCGGGTCCAAACCTTTGACTATACTACTATAGAATTTAAGCATGCCCTTACAGTCCACCACCTATTTCCATATATTTTCTGCGTGTGAGAATAGTTTACACAGTAAACACACAATTTACACAGCTCGTACATCAGCACGTTTACACACTGATGGTTGTCAGAAAGCTTGTAGACAGTGATGTGCAGCAGGGTGGAAGAGATAAGCTCCAAATGCCCAGCATTCACTTTCAATTAGATTAGCCAGTAAAAGCAGCTACCGCAGTATATGGTCATCAAATAATTCATCCCCTTTTTCGTCATTTACTCCCATAAACTTAATAGGGACCATGAGTCACCTAAAACAGCAGGAGACAAAAACTGAAAGATTAAATGTTGTCATAAAAAGGGACATTATTGATGTTCAACTACATTCAATTTGACAAGAAAAAACATGGAGAACGTAAAACAATTAAATCTCTCTGTTGACAAGGGTACAGGCAAGGGTACAGACGAAAGCAACTCTCACCATTATTAATGAGAGAAAAGGGAATGGGAAGATGTGGTTAAAAATATGATTTTACACAGATGTGCCAGACATCAGTTTTCGACTCCAAACGAAGTTAGCAAGAGTCATAATATCATGTATTAGAGGAGACTGGCGCCCATTCGGAGGTGACAGCAGAAGTATAACTGTGAGATATTTTATGAAATGAAGTTAAAGGTCTAAACTACGTCATAAGCTGTCACTGTCAGATGCAGAGAAGTTAATTCATGCATTCATGACATCAAGACTAGATTACTGTAATGCACTGTTAGGTGGTTGCCCTGCAGGCTTCTTACAAAAACTCCAACTGGTCCAAATGCGGCAGCTCGAGTTCTTACACGTACAAAAAAGTATGAACATATTAGCCCGGTTCTGTCAACCTTGCACTGGTTACCTATAAAGCATCGCGTTAACTTTAAAATCTTGCTTATTACCTATAAAGCCCTACATGGTTTAGCTCCTCAGTACTTGAGTGAACTCCTCTTGTATTACAGTCCTTCACGTGCATTACGCTCTCAGGCGTCCTGTCAGTTGGTAATACCTAGAATTTCAAAATCAAGTGCAGGTGGTAGATCCTTTTCCTATCTAGCGCCTAAACTTTGAAATAGTCTTACCTGCACTATCCGGGAGGCAGACACACTCTGTCAGTTTAAATCTAGACTAAAGACCATCTTTTTAATCTTGCATACTCTACACTTCCATAATATAAATCCTCTGAGGGTTTAGGCTGCATTAGTTAGATCAACCGGAACCAGAAACACAACTGATGTACTTGTTGCATCAAAGAGTGCAGAACAGTACTCTACTCTCAGCCAGTCTTGTATCATTGTTCCAAGGTTACCACAGTGAGCAGGATGCAGTTCATGGCCTGACCTGATGGTAGAGCGGAGAATGGGAAGCAGCGACCTGATAAGAGCTGAGATGATAGAGCTGGATAAAAAAGGACGCGGCGACTTGACACGTCTTCACTACAAAATTTCAAATGCTATTAGATTATTAGTGATAATCTTAAATCTATAATTTACCTTATTAGTAAGTCGGCTTGTGCAGAGGCAGCAGCTTTTGCCAGAGGGGAACTGGAATCTCCTGGTTGGGCCTGGGTTCTCCTGAGGGTTTTTTCTCGATTGGAGTTTTGGGTTCCTCGCCACCATTTGCATACTGTTTTGCACTATTTGCCTGGCCGGGGGGGCTGCTTTAGAATTTTAAAGGTTTACTTCATTAATATTGCATATAGGAATTTATAGTCAGTTTAATATTTGACCTGTGCTTCTCTCTCCTTTATCTTAAACGTGTGTTTTCACTGTGCGTGTGTGCGTGTCTGTGTGTGTGCGTGCGCGTCCGTGTGTCTACGCATCCGTGTGTGTGTCTATGTCTGTGTGTTAGTACGTGTGCATATTGTGTGTGTGGAGTGTTTTGTATGTGGGTGTGTCTGTCTTCTGTGTTTTCACCTTTTTCTTGTTTTTACAGGTATAACTTTAATTGTTTTGCTTATAGTCAATATATCTCATGTACAGCTGCTTTGTAACAATGAAAATTGTAAAAAGCGCTATATAAATGAAGTTGAGTTGATTTAAACCAACTTAAAGGTAAGTCAAATATAAAATAAATAATAATTTAAATGGGGTCATGTTTATGGATGATATATGATACAACATGAATTGCAAAATAAGACTGTACACATTTGCCACAATTAAAGATGGTTTCATCGCACACACACACCTGGCCCTTAGTTAACTTCCGATCTGTTTTTGTGGCTAGTGGCTATAATATAACTATTTACATTTTGATTTATATAAATATCAATTTATATTTTATTGTATAATAATTGTATTAAAAACGATTTGTTTAATTTGATTGTATGTTAATTTTATTAAACAAACAACTTGTTGGATGGGTCGTTTAACTTTGTCGCATAAGTTTAGCCAAGTAACGGTTCTTCTACTGGTAACCCAAAATAATACTAGACACTTTTAACTTGCTATCTTATGTAATTTACTTGTTATTTCTTTTGCTTGTTTTCTGGAATAATCTCCAGGGACTTCTTTGCGGACATGATAAATTTGGGCCACAAAAGCGTGCATCCGCAGTAGCGTTTGTTGATGTTGTTGCTTTGAAACTGTCTATCAGAATGACTAATGTGCACACACGCACGCACACACGCACGCACACACGCACACACACGCACACACACGCACACACACCTGTCAGCCACAGTCTTATACCACCTCATACTATGTGAGTTCAAAGTCATGTGATATAACTAAAGGAAAATCTTTGAAACTCGAAAACTATTTATGGACCTGCAAAGCAGGTCAAAGTCGTGTCCTATGATATCATTGCTCTACGTCACAGTAATAATCAAGTAATAATTCTTAGATGTTTTCTATCTTAGAGATGGATTAAACTCATTTTTGAGGTCATAGTGCTCTGTAATCTCATCATATCTCTGTGATGTCATAACTGCATAAATTAATTGCTCTGCAATTTTATGTAGCTGTGAAATCACAGACAAATGAGGTCACATAATAACTTTGAGACAAATTAAATGCACAAATAAATCACGCTAAACAGAAATATGCATAGATTCCTATCGATAATTAAACAATTTCACAATTTTCATTAGATTCTCATCCTAAACTGGAAGATGGAACATGGGGAATTCTTTGGGACAGATTAAATAAATCCAACTCACCACAACCATTAACACAAATCTACAAATCAATACACTCCATCTCACACACACAGACCCCACACCACATACCACCTGCTGCCCCTCAGGAAAAATGGGACAGGACAGCCAACTGAAGAAAGAGTGGAATAAGAGACAAACATAGAAGAGAAAGAGAGTGAATAAAGGCAGATGGAAAGATAGCACAAATCAAAACAGTAGGAAGTGCACCACTGTTCCTCGAACACGATTGTTGTGCATATGTCAGCCGTGTCACAAACACACATGCAGTCTTACACTGTAACGTGGTTCCTGCGCGCACACACGCACGCACACACACGCACACACACACACACACAGCAGGCTATTACTCATTGTCATTGTCTCAATCAGAGCATTTCACTGGCACACTTTTAAACACCGACTGCCATAACATGATTCCACCATCTGTTCAAGAGTGAACACCATACAACTCTCTTCTTTTCTGTTCAGACAGAGGAAAAAATACAGTCTATGTATCAATCAGCCTAATCAACATATTTAAGATATATAAATATAGTATATATATTTATGTTTGTTTGTGTGTGTGATGCTACTGCAGAATTGTTATCTGGCGACATGCCACACCAATACCAAAACGCCATCCGATAGAGAGTGAGTCACCAGCCTGGTAACCCTCTAAGTGTGTGTGTAGGTGTGACAGAGAGACGGTAGCAGCAGATGAGAAAAAAAAACAACTGCAGAGGCATTTCTTCACGATCACTCCATTGATAGGGACTGGTGTCAGCAGACCGGGTCCACATAAAATTCATTGTGTATGATCAGCCTACCTCAAATCGTTCAATTAATCTATGCATCGTCTCTGCTTCCATAATCAATATTCATATGAGATAGGGAAATTTATGGCAAGTTATTATTCATCTCATAACACTTTTGGTTGTGCCTATCATTGACGGCAGCTGCTTGAGAGAGAGGCTCATTGAAGTGAAGCGAACGCAAATGGAAGAGTGTAAATCATCGATTTTCGAGCTTTATTTGTTTGTTTTTAAGGGCTTAAAAATTCCATTCACTTCATTTTGATGAATGGCCGTGGCTGGAGGAATAGAACAACAGATGTTGAATTCACACACACAATCAAACAGAGACACAAGACTCTAGTAAAGTAGTAAAACGCACATTCATATTAATTTCATATTCTTTGGGTAATCTGTCTCTGCACAACACGAATCTAAAAATAGATTTGCGTTTGGCCCAAAAAATGAGAGGAAAGCCAGAGAAATGGGAGAACGAAATCTAGCTGACATCAGCAGCTGAAGCAGACGGACCATTGTCATCATCAGGCAGATTTTGAATACCAAACTCTTTACAGACACACAGAAATATGCATACATACAAATACCAGTAAGTTAAAGGGGTCATATGACACGACTAAAACGAATATTATGGTTTGTTTTAGATGTAATGCAATGTGTATACACGATTTAAGGTTCAATCGTGTATATTTGTATCTCCTCTTTACCCCGCCTCTCTGAACGCACAGATTTGTTACAAAGCTCATCGCTCTGAAAAGCGAGATGTGCTATGATTGGCCAGTTAACCAGTGCGTAGTCATTGGTCGAATACTGCAAGCGTGTGACAGAAATGTAACACCTCTTACCATATTTGGAACATCAGGTTCCAAAGCAATTGTACTGACAGGTACGCCACCTTACTTGTATACTGTACATTTGGGCGGTCTTAGTCAAATCATACCACGAACTGATGTAGATTTGTGCGGGTGTTGTTACACAAGGTGTTTCATTGTGGGGGTGTGGTTACACGAGGAGTTTCAGGCAGGTCTGGGTGAGCATTCTCTTTTAGATAGAATGCATCTTTTGTTCCAACACTTTAATTTTTGCAATTTTACGTGTCTAATACATGCATGGGCAACGTACGACACACCAAAGACAAAGAAAAACACGTATTCGCGCCAAATGACCCCTTTAAGCACATATTATCTGCTTCAATCTACATGGTCTATGTGTATTAAGAGTACTATAAATAGACAGGCCGTTATTGCTGACAGATTTTAAATAACAAATAACTTTCTAGTTTTCTAATTCAATGACATTCTTGACATTTTTAACTTCAGTTAGAGAGATCATCTCCTTGAAATGATTTACCATAATGTAAATATAGAAACGTTTCTCTTCAATCAATGGCAAAATGAAAGATGAACGCTCACATCATGCGTGGGGAGAACAAGACAACCAGTCGCAACTTAAATTCAAATAATGGCATTATCATTATGACGCGCCTTCGTTTAAATGGCCACATTATTTATAGATGACATTAAAAAAATGAAACATGGACAATAAACACAGAGTAGCTGTCTGATTGGTTCTCTTTAGAGTGAAGCCGTGACACTGTAAGTGCTATTGAAGTCTATTAAGTGCTCTCTGATTGCCGAGGGCTCAGCGTGTATTGTTTTATGAATAGTTAAAAAGGCGCTCCCCTGGGTCCTTGAGCTCTCACAGAAGACAAGAACATCTCCCATACTGTCTCTGACACAGGGCTCAGACAAGAGCAGCGACATTTACAAGTGCCATTGAACAATTTTTTAAAACTCCATGAGCCAATGTATCGAGCTCAAATAGGTGGCACATTCAGAAGAGCTACAAGGACAACTGAATATTAATGGAATCTCTTTCATGAGTTTTAGATTATTTCTATTTAGCAACTGTCACAGAACACAGAAAAAGCTGAAGCAACTGCACAAAAGCCCCATGTGAGCTATCACTGCACCACCATCTCCTAATAATGACATTATCGCCATCAATATTGACAAATCAACCTTTTTTCTTATCTCATTTGTGTATTTAATTTGGTCTGAAGTATACTCTTATATCTAAAGAGATTAGAATGCATTCAATCCTTGCTAAAGGCAATCCTGAAAATAATCTGGTGAAATATATAAAACGTGCATTTTTGGAAATGAAATCAGAATATATGACCCCTTTTAAACGTCTGTCAATGAAGAGAATGATTTGATGGTCTCATGGGTTACAGAATCTGCCTGCTGAAGCCAACCAGCGAAACCCTGATCCCCTGTGTGTGAGTGTTCAGTATGGATCAGAATCTATTAGTATGCTATAGCTTTAATGAAACCTCACAGACCACAGTCCTGCCTAATTGTCATCAGCGTCTCTAACAAACAGTCCTGCCCGTGTCATCATCAGCGAGGGTCTGCAGATCATTAAAACCACATATGTTTACAGCATTACTCTGCCTATAGCTCAGAATGACACTCGAACCACAAGCCTATATTGTCTGGAAAAGAAAACAATGTACGGCAGCAAATTCACAAGATGTTCACTCATTACCAAGTTGTGTTATAAAAGTAACGTTAAGGCAATTTACCTATAGGTTTATCCTAAAGGGACAGTTTACCCAAATAGAAAATTCTGCCATCATTTACTCACTATTCTAAACTCACTTATTTTTGTTACACACTCTTTCTTTGTCTTTGCATTGTAAATGATCAGTTTGTCAGTCACTACCATTTGCCATTATTTTGTGTTCTACATGGGTTAGACAGAATTATCATTTTTGGGTGAACTGTCCCTTTAACGTTTAGTATAGTCTATTCTTTAGGCACTATTAACACGGTAAAACTATAAACAGGGATGTTTATATTAACAGTCAAGGAAAATAAAACCACTTATGCAGTGCCGATCCTAGACGTCTGGGGGCCCTATGAAAACCTTTGTGAGGGGCCCTTGTCATAATAGTTAAAATTAGATAAACATACTGTAAATGTAAACTATAAGAAATAGAATTAATAAATCATTTGACAAACTTTAATGAATTAAAACTGAAAGACAAAAAACGTTAAACTGACAGTAAGAACAATTAAGTATAAAATTAAATTCACATTTTGATTCACATGTAAATAATCCTTAGATGGCTCTGGAACCATCTAGCTGGAAAAAAAATGTTAACACGCAAATGTGGTGCGTTCTACTAACCAAATGAGTGATTAACAAAAACAAAGCATGATAAATATATGCCCGGTTTCACAGACAAGGATTAAGGCAAAAGTATAGTCCTGCCGTCCACACGCATGAAGAAAATTTCATAATCAGGAGGGTCCGCGTTCGTCCGCACACCGTCAAACTCGTCTATCCGCACTTATTCACGATCGAGTATGCTCAAGAAGCTGTGTGGACGGGTTTGTGTGCGAGGCGGACGCGGAAAGTCAAGTATACCCGGCCCTTTAGGGCTAGTCCCAGACTAAAATGCAAGTTTGAACTGTCTTTACTGAAAATAAATTGCCCTGCCACATCTTAAAATATGTCAGTGCCATTGTTATGTCTCAAGATGCACACCAGTAATGTTTTTATCTAAGGTATTTTAATAAAAGCGATTTAAACATCCTAATTTAACTAAGGCATAGTCTGGCTTAAGATAAGCCTTGTCTGTGAAACTGGGCCATAATTTACTCAAGAAAGCTAAATGTGATGACGCAAAAATTACATATTATCATGGGCAAACAAAACAGTGGATTACATTATAGCTGAGACTCACATGAACACAGTGCAGTTAGTTTTGTGACTTTAAGTCATTCCCTGTAAATGGTATTGAAGTTAGAATGTTAATGTGTATGTAACTTTGGAGACTTTTATGACTGAACTTCCACAGTCAAACCAACTGTATGCCAGTGGACAAATACTGAATTTGTAAATCTGTATTTGCATTATTTGGCAAAACTATAAATAAGACTTTGAAATAGTACAAACACATGCCTTCTTGTTCTTTTGCTTCGTGTTGTTGGGCGTTTTTTTCCGCTCCAGACGGATAGCTCCGTTTTGAAGCCATGGCCATATGTAAAGACGCATCATCACATTATGCGCATGTCATCACCTGCCGCGCACTGCATGATGTCGGAGTATGTCACATTAATTAAATAAATTAAGTATTAAAAAATAAATTTCCAAATGATTCCTGTAAAGTTGAATCCGCGTCTTGTTTACATTATAGTGTTTTTGATTCGGTACTCAAGGTGGCCCCCTGGTGGTGCAAGGGCCCTACGCATCTTGCGTAGTTTGCGTATAGGAAGGATAATCTCTGCACTTATGCAACCGTCTTACTGACTGCATAAATGCAACCTAAACTGAGGTCTGACTGAGGACCATTAGTGTTTCTAATGGATGTAAACGTGGATGGCAATGTAACTGCAGTAGATAAAGAGAAAATTTCCTGTTATCTTTGAAGTTCAGAGAAACCACTGGCTCGGATCGCAAGCTTAGCCACAGAAATCATCTGTTTTTCATATGTAGTCTTGCAAAGCCAGATATTTCGCATTTGGTATGAAGTCTGGTCCACACTGCAATCCTTCCTGTTCTGTATGGCATGTTTTTGGGTTGGTGGCCAGCGTGGAAAAACTACAAAAAGAACCACGTAAATAACAAAGAAATTAGTAAAAACACGTCTGACCAGAATCGTTGTCTGTCCAAAAGCACTTATTATTTTAAATATATTGCAAATTAGGGTTGATTTGCAACCGTGCGACCAGCCTTTAAGGAATAGTTCACCCAAAACTGAAAATTCTGTGATCATTTATGCAACCTCTTGTCATTTCAAACCTGTTTGGCTTTCTTTCTTCTGCAGAACACATATTCCTTAGAAAGATATTTAAAAAAATGTTGGTAACCGAACAACGGCGGCACCCATTCACTTTCACTGGTTATGAGTCCATAACATAGAAGTGAATAGATATCGTTACCAACATTCTATAAAGATCTTCTTTTGTGTTCTGCGTAAGAAAGAAAGTCATACAAGTTTGAAGTGACAAGAGATGAATAATTTGTGAGTAAATAATGACAAAACGTTCATTTTTGGGTGAACTATCCTTTTAAACATTGATGACGCTCCCTCTACAACTGTACCAAGTTGTCTACTGTACTTTAAGGAGACAGTGCACACAATCTGCCCACCACATGTGTGGCAAGTCATGTGTGTGTGGAAGAGAGAGAGAGTATAAATATCAGGAAAGACAGGTGGTAGGAAATGGTATATGGTGGGAAAAGAATATCTCGGACACGAGAAGACCATTTGAAAAGAACTAAAGAGACTCGTAATCTTTCTTACAGACTATCTATAATAAGCTATAATTGGTTAATTAAGGATCAGTTAACTTCCAAAAATGTTACCGGAGGGGTCGGGGCAGACAGAGAGAGAGAAGAGAACATGAGGTCAAAGAGTTTTAACGTGATTTATACAAGCAGGACATGTTCCTGTATCAACATACTTTGTTGTAACTGGAACACATTCCTTTCGACCAATCTTAACCAGAACCAGAACTGTTACCCACTCCTTAAATCAGACCGCAACGTCCGCTTGATGAGAGCATTGATCAAAGAACACGTCTTGCGATAAGGGTCATTGACAATAGTAGGAAAACAAATACGCACGATTGATATAAATAATGTTTACATTAAGCGTGGGGTTTTTGGGTCCCAGAAAGTTAGTAGAAATAATTTAGTGTATACAGTGGCATCTAAAATTCAGCTTCTTATTAAACAAAATCTTGCAATGCCTTATCGTAATGTAAATTGCACGTAATGATGCCTATAATGTTGTTTAACATCCCCGTTGAAAAAGAAAAGAGAATTGTATGTCTTGCATCTTAATAAGATTTTAAAATCTGTAAAGGCAAAGCATATGGGACCTGTCCAACAGTGAAAACCCTTCAAGTTAGGAGCAGTTTTAAAACTTCTGATGGAGTTTGTCATGTTAATTCCCTGATGAGGTCATCAATCAGCGCCAGTCTTGGAGGGGGTCTGACATCTGACAGCTAGTAATACAAGGCAAGGTGTGGGAAAGTGCAAGAAGGGAGAAGAACGAAAAACAATCTGAATCACCGTGTGTGCTATTTCCAACCTGCAATCTTTGTCTTCTTTTCAGCCAGCATTGCTTTGATTATCTCCTTACCTTCCACTGTATCTCTTTATAAAATCTTTCTCAACCTGTATCTAATGTTAACCTCTCCATCTTTCTCTCTCGTTCTCTTTTTGGCTGTCTGTCCTCACATCTGTCTGTGAGAGTTACAGATCTCATCTATTTTCAGCTGCTGTTTTGCTAACATGTTACTGGAGCTTAGCGCTTCCACACCATACGCCCCCTGGGCTGCTCCAACAACACGGTCCAGTGAAACTAAAGATCCCCAGCTGGACATAACATCAGACCTGCCCTTCAAGGCAATGAACACACAACTGTGGACCAAACCCACACGTTTATGAACTACAATAACGGAGCGTGAAAGTTAATGAAGTGTTAATATGTTAACAAGGTTTGACAGGGCAGCCAAGAGGTGATGTTCTGAGATGTATACAGTTACAAGTGGGCCTGGAACTGCTGTAAAAATTCGGTCTAATCTCAATGGATGTGTTCCAACGGAGTTCCAACACATAATGAGTGCTTTGCTATCTACGGCCTACATACTAGGCAGCCGCTTTCTAAAACTGAGGCTTTACACAAGCAACGCCGAAATCATTTTACAAAAGCAGTCCTGGAGACAGGCATCAAAATAGAGTCTGGCATTAGCATGTTTCTAAGATAGGTCATACTCTAGTTAATTCAATATTATTTTTACATTTTTAATAGCTTTTATGTAAAATGATGTCCTCTCGCTTTGTGTTGCAATGGATTAATCTTATTACTGAGCTTGTTGCAGTGCATTCTGGGATTGGTTTCTCTGTGAAGGAAATATGCAATGTTGCCTTGCCTTGGAAGGCTTCCTACTATTTTGATTAGCCCTTGTGTTCAGAACACACCTACAGTATGTAGGCAGCTTACAAGTTCTTGGAACACAGCTCATACACGTTTCTGCACTCTTAAATAAATACAAATGAAATAAATGAAAAATACAAAAATAAGGTTTCACAGAAGTTGTCTGACTGAGAGTATACCATATCTGGTCATAATTAAAATCATACTGAAAACAGTATTGCATGATCACTGAAGGGAGAGATTAGTTGCTTTTCTTAAAGGGAAAGTTCACCCAAAAATGAAAATTCTGTCATGAATTACTCACTCTCTAGTTGTTCCAAACCTGTATACATTTCTTTGTTCGGTTGTACACAGAGAAAGATATTTTGAAGAAAGCTTGTAACCAAACAGTTCTTGGACCCCATTGACTGACTATCATAGTAGGAAAATTACAATGGTAGTCAATCAAAAGTGCCCAAGAACTGTTTGCTGTCCTACATTCTTCAAAATATCTTCTTTTGTATTCAACAGAAGAAATATAAAGTATTTTTTCCTATTATGGTAGTCAATGGGGTCCAAGAACTGTCCAAGAACAAATATCTTTCTCTGTGTTCATCAGAACAAAGAAATGTACACAGATTTGGAACAACTCGAAGGTGAATAAATGATGACAGAATTTTTATTTTTTGGGTGAACTATCCCTTTAAAGATTATTGCTCACATTATACAGTTTCTCGAGCTCGACCAAAACCATTCTGCTATAAACTTGCGTATATTTATTTGCCACAAGAAACTGTGGAATAAGATGCCTGCCAAAGCCCCTAATCCGCAAGATAAGCATATATTCACCTCATGACGGCCGTCCCACCAAACTGTAATCTTCATACTGAATTGTGCTAACTAATCATTAACCTACAGCCTTCTCATAAACATTTTGATAATTTAACAGCCCTTCCTGCTGCTCGCTGATGATAACAAGAGCAGGACATTATTCAGTTATTAGAGAGAGAGAGAGAGAGAGAGAGAGAAGAACATTCTTTAAAATGTCCTTGCTATTTTCTTATAAATCATTATAAAATTAAGTTTTACATTCAAATGTATTACATTATATAGAACTATGTATATATATTCAGTATATCACGGTACATTTATATATATGTTTATTATGATATCTTCATTTTTATCTTCAACTACATTGATATCTTCATCTAACCATGTCAAACATCTTGGTTTTACTGGCCATTCAAGGTATTAATGTGTACTTACAGGCTCCATGCAGGCTACCAGGTGCCCGAGGGTACACCGTTTAAAACCGCTGTTGTAGACGTCTTACTAATGGAAGTCTGAGAATATCTTCTCTTGAAATTCTGATCTTGTCATGTTCTCAGACAAGAGAAAAAAGAGCTGACAGCGCAAGCTGTGGATCACTGGATATTCTAACACAACAGATTGAAACTGAAGAACTACAGTATATGACGTATGAGTGACATTTGTATGAGATTCAGAGCTTCCCATGTACAGTAGACGAGTTTGTCTCTGTGTTAAATTACTGAAAATGAGAACCGGGTTGACTAAAATGAATACCTGCAATGTAGCATTAAATAGCAACTTAAAATCAGACGCACACACATGCAAAACATTGTTAACACTACACATGTCACTGTCACTCACATGCACTCAATTACAACCCAATTACATGAGTTTAACTGTATGAAACATACTGTACATGCACACGCAAAGCACCAAAGTAATGAGTATAATGACAATGTGATTTTGATTTATGGTCCTTTAGAATAAATAATTCCATTTTAAAAACCACAAACGTCACTAAAGTGTATGTATATGCATGGGACTGTGTGTGCTTGCGGTATAATCAGTGGCTCCAGAGTTTTATAAGTAACACTAACCTTGGCCATTTCCAAACCAAAGCAATGAACCACAGCTCCATTAAAGACCACCAGGCAATCAGGAATGATACCCATGACCCCCGTCTCACACACAAGGGGAGGGGGTCATACAAAGTGCTCAAAGTGCTCTACAAAAAGTAGAAAGATATTAAAAAACTGTTGAAATGATACATTATATATACAATAATATTACATTATATAGTAGGTCTGTTTTGAATGGGTTTCTTGAAAATGTGCCACTGCAACATACAAGTCTAACTAAAGTAAAAGCACCAACAGTCGCGTAAAAATGGTTAGATACAGTATGACAATCTGTCTTCTACCCAGGTAAAAAGTACACTTTATATAAAAACACTTCCATAATTTACTTAAAGTGCTGTATTGTCACACACATCAATTTTGTAATTAATATACAAAAAAAAATCGTTTTTATTCTATTCACTGTTTAAAAATAGCACAGTTGAGTACATACAGTGTAGATCTTCTCAAGTTTATCTTAAGCACTAAAACTACTTTTTTGCATATTAAGTACAAAATTAGTGCATGTTAAGTACATTAAAGTGTATTATAGTGCACTTATTACATGGCTTGTTGGAATGCTTGATTCTGATTGGCCGCAGTCGCGACATTTGCAGGTTCATTATTTCCAGATAACAACCGCTCCAAACTAATAACACACAGTAACCCGGTGTCACGGTTTCCCTCCGTTTCTCCCCGTGTTTCTCCCTAGGACTCCATTCCCCATCATCCTCCACGTTCCCGCACCTGTACCGTGTATATCATCGCACCTGCCCATCATCATCCTCATCACTGGACACTACTTATACTCACCCTGCTTTCATGTTCATTGTCGAGTCTCAATGTATATGGATGTTGTTATTAACAGTGTTTTTGTTCCCTAACTTCCTTCGTCTGTGTTTCTGTGGGTGATCCCGTTACAACCGGATGCTGCAAATCATTTAGACAGGTACAGTTTAATATTACACAAGAATTAAATATAAATATGTCTTTTAATAACATTTGTGACAATATATGTATACAGTATACCATGTTATACCAAATTGCCTGTTCGTGACATTTGAGCGTCGTTTCTTACCTTAAAACCAAAAGTAAAAAGCTTCCTCAAGGAAAGTCTGTATTCATTAAAAATGAGCTAATAAAATATTTCAAATTAACATTTCATGTCCAGTTTTTCTCATGTGGAAAAAAGCCGTATAATAAGCGGGATAATGTACAAGCAGCCGGCTGTTATCGCCAAATAAGTCCCTTCAGTGTGGTACAAGATCACACTGTCGGGGATTATTTCTACGATAACAACCAGCTGCCTGTACATTATCCCTTATTTATTTCACCTAGGTAGCCTGGCCAAGCTTGTGTTTACTTGGTTTGTATGACACCCAAATTTATCAGCTAAAGTGCAAAAACCCCATTTGAAAGCATCAAAACAGACCAGCCCAACCAGCTCATCCAGACTAGAAGACCAGTTAACAGCCAGAGGGTGATTGAAGCTGTTTTTTCCAAGAAGAGGAACACAGTGCCACGGGACTGTTCAATAACATCCGTACATGACAATACCAAACAAACAAAAAACAGCCAAAGAGGAGAACATTTAATACACAAGGATTAAGGTTTTAACAAGACTAATTAATAAAACACGCCTGGACATAATAAACAAGGGAAATAGGGAACTGCACCTTCATAATGAAAAGAAATACAAGAATAACCAAAAATAACTTAAACATGAAGGAAAAGAAGACCATAAAATCACAAATATCAAAAGCCTAAAATGTGACGCAATCTACAGGTGGTTCCTGACAACCAAATTTGCTGCTCAGAAAGGTAAGGAACACCACAGCCTTCTGTAAGAGACAAAGGCTGTGGTTTTAGCCCAGACAGTGACTCTGTGGAAGACATGGGCTGAAACCCAACCTTGATGCTGGAATCGGGCTGCAATCCAAATCGTGACATGGCCAGAGACTGAAGCAGCCATGGGAATAGACACGTCCTCCACGGCAGGCATGGGAACAGCCCTCTGGTGTGAGCACCGGGTGCCTCTGGCAATACAGCCTCAATGCAGAGTCAAATTACAACAAGGAAAAAACAATATCTCACCCGGCAGATGATTTGATAGGCTCATTAAAGTAATTGAACAATCGCTACCCAATCTAACCCATTAGCCAGGGAATAAAACTGCTCAGTGCTCCGTTAAGGATCTATATGCTTAAAGGGGTCATATGACATGGCTAAAACGAATATTATCATTTGTTTTAGATGTAATGTAATGTGTATACACGGTTTAAGGTTCAAAAACACTGTATTTTCCACATACTGTGCATGTTTGTATCTTCTCTTTGCCCCGCCTCTCTGAAACGCGCAGATTTTTTACAAAGCTCATCGCTCTGAAAAGCGAGGTGTGCTATGATTGGCCAGTTAACCAGTGCATAGTAATTGGTCGAATACTGCAAGCGTGTGACAGAAATGTAACGCTTCTTACCATATTTGGAAAATCAGGTTCCAAAGCAATTGTACTGACAGGTACGCCCACCTTACTTGCGCATACATTTGGGCGGTCTTAGTCAAATCATACCACGAACTGATGTAGATTCGTGGGGGTGTGGTTACACGAGGCGTTTCAGGCAAGTCTGGGTGAGCGTTCGCTTTTAGATAGAATAAATCTTTTGTTCCCACACTTGTTACTTCCAAACTGTAATACATTACAGATTACTTGTTACTGTTATTTAAAAGTAATCCCTTACCTTGCAATATTACTGTCTCAGAATTGTAATACGTTACATGACTCCTGTATTAGTTTTGAGTTACTTTCACCAAAATAACTACAGAAGTAGAATAAAGGTCGACCGATTCATCGTTTTTGCCAATTAATCGGCACCGATAACGATTATTTGAACTATCGGCAATAATCCCCACCGATAAATTTTCCTGGTTGCGTTTGATCCAGACGCAGCAGGGAAAGCTCTACTGTGATATGCAGGTAGAGAGTTCCGAGTATAGTGTAAAACAGCGACCTCTAGAGGCGGAAATAAAACTGACAGCCTTTTTGGTTTGGAGACACGAGACCACAGTCTGCACGGAGCGGAATACATCAGATGGGGGGTTTAAAAGTTTCACAGTGACAAGGTAGAGCCAGTTGCAGTAAACATGTAAAAAGTAATTTAATAACTATATGCTGCATTAATGGGGAACAGCAGTATTTTTGCCTACAAGGCTGAGAGCTCGCTAACATTAGTAGCCTATTAGCTTAAGAAGTTATAACATGGTGACAAAAATACACACAGAAATGTTAAAATTGTATTATTGTAACTATGGATAGGCATTTGTCAGTATTGTGTGTGTGCGTGAGTGTGTGTGTGTGCACGTGCGAGATCCGCCTCCGAAATAGAAAACAGATGACACAGACAGCACTAACTTAATTTCTGTTGCTTTGGCTTATCACTCTCGTCCTCTGTTTTCTTTCTATTCTCAGTAAGTGGAGTGGTCGCATGGCACCACTCGAGATGTTTTTTTTAATTGCTAGTGCTATTTCTCGAGGTCGATAGTTCTCGGTTTTGGACAAAGGTTGCATTTGACAATAACGTTCTTCTTGTCCTTATCTCTGACAAAATCGAAGTAATGCGCATACGTCCAACTCGCGAATGTACTGCCATTTTCATCCATTTGCAGCTTTTCCACTGGCCAGTGAGCGCTAGGGAGCCGGGCCAATAGCCTCGGACCTAGAGCTCAGAGGCTGAAATCATGCCGCATTACAAAATACAAAGTTCCACCAGCCAGAGGGAGATGAATGACACCACACGCGTCTATTCACGAATCTATTCTATAAGAGAATAAGTCAATTCTCGCGGACGAAAAGTTTGTTGTAACGCAAGCGTTACTGAACATGTACGGAGTAAAATATTACTGAAGATCGATTAGTAATGCCTTACACTACTGCGTTACAGCAAAAAGTAATACGTTACTGTAATTCATTACTTTTGTAACGCATTACTCCCTACACTGCTTATAACACACCAAAGATACAGAAAAACAAGTATTCCCACCATATGACCCCTTTAACAAAAATGTATCTGTTGTTGCTAGATTCACATTTTAATGTGAATAATATTGAATTCAACTAAGAGGCCAAACGAAAGATGCAAGGCAAAAAACCAGTTTAACATGCACGCAGACAGACGAAAAACAGACAAAAAAGACAAACACAAGGATAACAATATTCATTAATGAGACACACCTGGAAAACAAGAAACTAACGACAGGAAGCATGACCTTCAGAATATAAAACATTTAAAAATAAAAGGCATGAACCAAAGGTCTTAAAAATAGAAAAAAAACAATAAACAAGACACAAAGACAAAAAATACTGTATGACCGTTGGACAGGAATTCCTTTGCAATTGTTCCTTGCATGGGTGTGGATTTGGGTGTGGATGGCAGGGAGTTTGGAGAGACAATAATTGTAAAGTTTGCCATTGTGACTGCAATGTGTCATATTCTGTCATTTGTTCATTCATATAATTTTAAGTTATTCAGTGAATTCAAAGTTCATCCAAAAGCCTCGCACCTTCAGACTTCCCTTACATGCCTTCACCTCCCAGAGTGTCAGCGAAGAGAAATGGATGAAACCAAAACATCCACTTGTTAAGTCTGACGTCAAACACCACCGGGTCCATCAGTTGCCATAGGCAAACAACAAAAAATCTAATGTATGCATACTCATGTCATGCTGTAAAAAAGAACGATCCTAACCTAAGCGATTATTTTTTTTCAATAATCTATTAAAATCTAGTTTTGCTTAAATATGTGATATGAATAAACATGGGTCATAAACAGCTGTTTAAATAGTAGCCTCACTTGAAATGAATGGAGGCTTGGATTCAGAAACAACATTCCTTACGTCACGCTTAACCAGTATTCGAGTTGTAAAAAAAATCAGGTGGGATGATGGATTGGATTTAACGTTTAGGGAGGGACAGATCATTTGTGCTGATGACAGCGCATATGGTGGGAGACCAACGGTGTACCCTTTTGATTATTGTTTAAGCACAAAGATAATTATTATATTATATTACTCTAAAACAACATGCATGCTATTGATATATTACGTATCAGATACTCCTGTCATTGATCTTGACCAAGGCACCTCAGAATTGGAGTTGGTCCCCAGGCTGGCATGGCTACCACTGCTCCTACATAGTTGGGGTAAATACAGAGGACACATTTTCCCACTGAGTGCAGGTGCAACTTCATACTCACGATACCTATAAATCTATTGGGAATTCATCTATTAAATGTTGAAACAAAACCTCACAAAACATTGTAAATGAACATGAATCCTCTCAAGTCAAGTCCATTTTAATTGAAGTGCAAGAACAAATGGATTTTGAGCAAAATGGATACCATTTACAAAATCTGAAAATAATACATATAATACAAATACATAGCACCACCTGACATTTCTTAAACTTGAGGTGGCCAAACAAAAGACAAAAAAGGGGAAGCAAAATTAATAACTGATCAATTCAACGCTGCCTACCCCATTCTCTCCTAAAGTATCTCATAGAAGCTAGTCTTTAATTTCATGCAAGGAAAAGTAATGGCTTTCCTTGCACTTGCAATTTATATGTTGTAGAATGTTTGACGAACGATGATAGATAGCGCGATGACATTCCACCAAATGCCGCTGATCGGACAGGACAGAGTAACACGGCGGATAACACTCATAAAAAAGTTTTTTTTTTCTATTTAGGCTAGTTAAGGAGGCAGGCGTGTGTTGCATAGGCGGCCGCTGTAAAGTGCTGTGGGAAACCCTGCAGTAAGATATTCCAGGTGAAACAGAAACCAAATCTAACATTAACTTTGTGAATGTAGAGTCTAACCTGACGTTAGCTAGCTAGCTGGCGTTAAGCTAACAAGAAAAAAAACTCCAAACTAACTAACATCGTTAACTGCGTTGTTATCGCCTCTGTCCAGAGATTCCGCCTTTGGTGACATATCAAAAGTATTCCTGACTCTTGACTTACCTTCAGTGCTACTTCTTGCCCTCTTAAAGCCGAAGTCCCTCAGGTCAAGCTGTCCATGTCGCTTGGGCTTGGCCATGATACATTAAACATGCAAATGTGTTATTAAATAATTGAAACATTTACTTTAAGTATAAATTTAGATCAAATGGGATCAGATGACAAAAAAGTTTGAAAACCCCTGACTGACTGTTTCCATGGGTAACACCAACTTACAGCAACAGCGTCTTGTGCACGAATGTTATGCCACTTGAATTTATGAACCAAGCAGATACTTTTTGTCTTGTGTGCTTTTCAAATTGCTCCTATGAACCACTGGCGAGTTCACAGTATATATGAAAACACAACAGATCTATATAGTTTGATTGGTTTTAAAATGTCTATGCCTATGCCCTTGATTCCGGCCCAACAAAAGATGTTGTTTCAGTAACAGACCCTACTAGGCCAACTGGAATTTACTTTAAAGTAGCTAATCCATATTCTACGTCATACAAGTGGTAACATGCAGGGATATCTTTCTTTCTACCTCATCTAATATCTGTCTGTTTTTCTTTTTTCTTTAATCATGTTGGTTTGATGTTGCATTGCGGCTGTGTTCTACTTTTAAGTCTTCCTGGCCATGTTGTTTCAATGCTAAGCTTCAAATCGTACGTTCTGTAAACATCTGTCAAAGCCAATTACATATGACAATCATCACATACGTAGTAAATATTTACAATGCGTTGCCCCAGTGCTGAACTCGAGATGACTGTAAACGGATCAACAGTAAATGGATTGACAAGAAAGCAGACTATCGACTCATTTGCATTGACCGTTTGTATCTAGTCTGAAGTGGCTTGTGTAATTGCAGAGCCTAAAAGACTATTGGAGACTGTTTCATATAATATCAGTTCACTCAGTATTTAATTGGATGAAAGGAAATGATGAGCCCTTCTTCAAGGAACATAATCATTCCTCATTTTATCCTAGAAACAACAAACACAAAGGCACCAAAAACCTTCAGAGTCTAGAAATATCTTGGTTCCAAGATCTGAAATGAGATGTTAAACTCCTGTGATTATTAAAATTAAGTCCTCATGTTTATGAAATTCTAATTAGGCCCAAAACAAATCCAGAGACGTACGCCTACTCTGAAAGGCGTTGTGCATAGAGTGGAAATCAATACTGCAGTCACTATGGAGTTGCAAGTTCAGATTCTAAGCAGACTGGATGTACTGTACTCTATGTGTAGGTCAAATTCACCAAACACCAAAGCTTATTATAACATTGATGTTAGCTTGATATTTTGTAACTTAAAGGAACAGTTCTCCAAAAGATGAAAAATCTGTCAATTACTCACCCTCAAAATCTGTATTAATTTCCTTGTTCTGATGAACACAGAGAAAGATATTTGGAAGAATGCTTGTAGCCAACAGTTCTTGGCCACCATTGTCTACCATAGTAGGAAAAATCCTTTATAAATGTCTGTTCTGTTGAACACAAAATAAGACATTTTGAAGAATGTAGTACAGCAAACGGTTCTGGGGCACCTTTGACTACAATTTTAATTTTTCCCACTTGGTAGTCAATGGTGGCCAAGAAGTGTTTGGTTACAAGCATTCTTTCAAATATCTTTCTCTGTGTTCATAAGACATTTATACAGATTTGTAACAACTCGAGAATGAATAAATGATGACAGATTTTTTTTAATATTTGGGTGAACTTAAATTCAAGAATTCTGAGAATTGTTTCTAAACACATTATAGATTTTAGAAATGTATTGCTGAAACACATTACAAAGACTCAGAAGTATGTAGTACTGAATTGTGGAGTTAAACAGTATTTCACCAATTGTCTGTTCAGGATTTTTAGGGCGTGGCTAAAAAGGGGAATCGATGATGCAATGGAGCATCCGAGCATGCATGGCCCCTCCCCTATCACTAGAGCACCTAGCATCAAGCGTCTGCTCAATCACAAGCTCAGGGTTGTAAGCACTCACGCACAAGCTTTCAGGCTCTCTCACGCTCTCACTCTGCCCAACTAAACAAATCTCACGCCAAAATAACAAGCAAATGGTTACGCAGACGCGAATGGATGGAGGAGAAAAACGTGAACGGAAAGAGGATCACTGCGCATTGATTCGCGTGTGTTTGAATTAAAATCCATCCATAAAACGTATTCACATAATTCACATATAGCCTACTGGACTGGGGACTCGATGTTGGTTGAGCGATGTGAGTGGGCGTGGCTTCAGGGCCAACAGCGGACACACCCCCAGCGTTTGAGAGTCCTGCTTATTTTTACAAGATTTTGATAACTTATTTTATTTACTTGGGTGTTTTTTCTCCATTCAAATTTGGCTGGGTGGTTAATAACACACTTTTCTGTCATGTCACAAACTCAGAACACATATTTTAATGTCACTTTACTCGGACTTTAAATGATAAACCAATAACCAAAAACACTCATCTCACATTTAGTGGACTCTCATCAGTTAATGTGGGTGTTGGCCAATTCTATCCACGGTGATGCAATAATGCCTGTAACATTTGATTGCTGACAGGGGCAGACTGGCCATCTGGCATGCCGGGCGTTTTCCCGGTGGGCCGATAACGTATGGGGCCGTAACGGACGCGTCGGCTGCTTAGATGGACGTATTATAAATGCAAATGCACGCAACGCGAATGCAAAATACACGTATGCATGCAACCCCATCCCCCCAACCCCCCCCCCGACAGATTCGGTGGAGGGCCGATGCAGGCCTAAAAATGCCAGGGCCGATTTTTCTTCCCAGTCCAGGCATGATTGCTGACATGATGACCCTGTGCTGCCAGCTCAGCTCTATTTTCTAACCTGACACCACCACAAAAACGAATATGAAACACACTTTTTTGGAACGCTGTAACTCAATTACAGCAACACTTTAACCCACGCAATGGCGTCCGTGTGTCAAATACCGAGTTCGACCTGTTTCTCCCCCAAGGGAACTTTAGCCTCTCTTTATCATTTGCTGACCAGCCCGAGAGTTATTTTGAAGTGTCCTGTGGTCTGTTCTGAAACCCCACACCTCACAGAGAGCATGTCTGCCTCTTATTTTCTTGCTGAGCTCTTTCATGCGCCGCATAAAGGAATAGTTCTCCATCTATAACTTAATGCACCAGATGGGTCTTGATGGATCAAAAACAAAGCATGCAGCTTGCCTGGTCTTTCAGATAAGTGGCTGACCTAATTATCACACACAAAAGGCTTCAACTAAGGCCACAGGAGCACTTAAATGTATGCCAGGCTGAATTATTAAAATATTTATATAGAATTGTACATTAAGAGTTAGGATAGGCCTATATGATATAATGTTATCTATCTTCATGTAGCTAAAAGCAGGGTAATATTACTCTGAAAAGGCATTTCTCCTTAATGCAGGCAAGAAGGTAAACAAACTGATACACAAATTGTATAAAGCTTGAGTCAGATATATCTATATAGGTGAGACTGGTGCTATAGTTGTTAAAGTGTCTCCTGTAAATTATATGTCTAATATATTTTTACTATATCTGTTTGGTAAACAAACCCAATGTAAAAATTAGAGGATACACAACATACAATCTATCATTGCAATGTTATCAGTGCTACACTTAAAAGCTTTTTTTTCCAATCCTGAACTCCAGCAAATGTGTTGCAAATGACCTTAGAGGTGGGTAGAGTTACAAATGACTTTAAATGGCTCTTCGGGTCATTTTCAGAGGAGGTAATGGAGTTGCACAGATACTTGTGAAAACATGACAAATAGCTCACATGCAATAATTAAATGACATGACTCCAACAGTGACATATTTGTATATATAGACACTCACAGGCTCATCTGAATTCAACAGCAAAGACAATACCAGAGGAGGTTCCAGAGCTGAGGTTTATAAGATGCCATAATCGTCTAAAAGTAATCTATTATAAATATAATAGATTTGGCCCTATGCTAAGTAAGGGATAATGTACAGGCAGCCGGTTATTATCGCAGAAATAAGCCCCGACAGTGTGATCAGGACATGACGCGAAGCAGATGGTCTTGTATCACAATGAAGGGGCTAATTTAGCGATAAAAGCCGGCTGCTTGTACATTATCCTGCTTATTACACGGCTACTTGCCACATGAGAAAAAATTGGACATTAAATGTGAATTTGAAATATTTTGTTAGCTCATTTCTACCAAATGCAGACCTTCCGTGAGGAAACGCTTTTTACTTACGATTTTAAGGTAGGAAACGCTGTTTACTTACGATTTTAAGGTAAGAAACCAGTGTTGGGTATAACTAGTTACTAAGTAATTAGTTACTGTAATTTAATTACTTTCCCCTTGAAAATGTAAAGTAAGGGATTACTCTTATTTTTCTGTAATTTAATTAGTTACTTCTGATGTAATTAAACTAAATACTTTGTGTAATATGTGTGTGTGCAGAAGAGGAATTTACATAAAAATTCAAAGTTAAATTTTAAAATCCGTGCTTTAATGTATAATTCTCACATTTGTAGTTAATAATAATACTTTATGTAGTTTTATAGTATTTATTTGAATGAATTAAAAGAGCCGTTTCATGTCTATCCTTGAATCACTTAACTCATCAAGGTTGATGTAGAATATAGAAAGTAATTAGTAATAAGTAATTAAATACTTTTTGAAGAGAGTAACTTGTACAGTAATCTAATTACATTATCGAATGTGTAAATAGTAACTAGTAATTAATTACTTTTTCAGAGTAACTTACCCAACACTGTAAGAAACGACGTTCAAATGTCACAAATAGGAAATATGGTTTAATAATTTGTAAATATAGTGTCATATATGTTATTAAAAAGACATATTTATATTTAATTTGTCAAAAAAACCTGTCAAAATTATTCGCTGCATCCGGGTTACCGTGTGTTATTAGTTTCCAGCGGTTGTTATCTGGGAATAACGAATCTGCAAATGTCGCGACTGGCCAATCAGAATCAAGCATTCCAACGAGCCGTGTAATAAGCTGATTGGTTAATAAAATTATAAATCTTTTTCATCTCAGTCTTAGAAAATGCTACAGATGTGCTCAAATTTGTTGGTACCCCTCCACAAAAAAACAAAGAATGCACAATTTTCTCTGAAATAACTTGAAATTGACAAAAGGAATTGGCATCCACCATTGTTTATTCCATATTTAATAGAAATCAGACTTTGCTTTAGATTTGTTATTCAACATAATATTGTAAATAATAAAACAAATGAAAATGTCATGGACAAAAATGATGGGGCCCCTAACCTAATATGTTGTTGCACAACCTTTAGGGGCGATCACTGCAAGCAAACGTTTTCTGTAGCTCTCAATGAGACTTCCGCACCTGTTAACAGGTAGTTTGGCCCAATCTTCCTGAGCAAACTGCTCCAGCGGTCTCAGGTTTGATGGGTGCCTTCTCCAGACTGCAGTTTCAGCTCTTTCCATAGATGTTCCATAGGATTCAGATCAGGACTCATAGAAGGCCACTTCAGAATAGTCCAATGTTTAGTTCTTTAGCTGTGTGTTTTGGGTCATTATCCTGTTGGAGGACCCATGACCTGCGACTGAGACAGAGTTTTCTGACACTGGGCAGTACGTTTCGCTCCAGAATGCCTTGATAGTCTTGAGATTTCATTGTGACCTGCACAGATTCAAGGCACCCTGTGCCAGATGCAGCAAAGCAGCTCCAAAACATAACCGAGCCTCCTCCATGTTTCACTGTAGGTATGGTGTTCACTTCTATGAAAGCTTGTGTTTTTCGTCTGTGAACATAGAGCTGATGTGACTTGACAAAAAGCTCCAGTTTTAACTCATCTGTCCAAAGGACATTCCCCCAGAAAGATTGTGGCTTGTCAATATGAATTTTAGCAAATTCCAGTCTGGATTTTTTATGTTTTTCTTTCAAAAGTGGAGTCCTCCTGGGTCTTCTTCCATGGAGCACACTTTTGCTCCAAAAGCGACGGATGGTGCGATCAGAAACTGACGTACCTTCATCTTGGAGTTCAGCTTGTATCTCTTTGGCAGTTATCCTTGGTTCTTTTTCTACCATTCGCACTATCCTTCTGTTCAATCTGGGGTGGATTTTCCTCTTGCGGCCGCGTCCAGGGAGGTTGGCTACAACTCCATGGACCTTAAACTTCTTAATAATATTTGCAACTGTTGTCACAGGAACAACGAGCTGCTTGGAGATGGTCCTGTCGCCTTTACCTTTACCATGCTTGTCTATTATCTTTTATCTATTATCACCTGTCCACAGCTATGTTTCATCATTAGACATGTTAGAAACAGTGAGATTTGAGATTATGTGGCCATATTTATATGCTAAATATACTAAATGAGCAACATTTTTAGCAATATTCCTAAATTATGCTTTGGCATGCCAGTCCATAAAAATAAAAGAATTGTCTCTCTCAACTTTGCTTAAAATGCACAAGATTTCTAAAACCCTGGAAACACTGTTGGGTACACTAGAAAAAAAACAGATTTAAAGGAAATTGTATTTAAATTCCTTATTACAAATGCACAGCTTGGCCATGCAAACCTCATCACAAAATAATACGTGTTTACAAAGTAACAATTATCTATTATAGCAGTCTGGACTGCATGCGTATGTCCATCAGTGGTCACAACCTTGCACCTGTTGCTTAATGGCTGAAGCCATTGATAACCATGACATTTCTCTTTGTGTGTGTTTGGGTGTCAATGTAAGTTTATAACAGGTGTGACTCTATACATTGCATAGATTGGAGAGGAACTCATCAACCATCTGTCTCTGACCTCTGCTCTTATAGCCTTGGTCTTCCTCTCTGAACAATGAAAAAACCCTTGATCTTCTCGTAGCCTAGCAGGTGTTGGTGTGGTGTGTACATGAATGCATGAATTATAGAACAGGGCTGCTGATTTGCACATGTGTCGAGTTTGAGAATGTCTATGGAGTTTTTCCCCTTTCTCAACTGTTCCAAGCCATATCCATGCAGAAAATTAAAAAGATGCTTAGTTTTACCACAACAGTTCCCTCTGAGTTATATGGTGTAATCCTATCCAGATGAGTTGTTGAATCCACAGACACATCCCAGATCCAGACTAGACAAGAACAAACGTCTTCCTGTTTAAAACTTTAGCACAGATCAGCAGAAGTTTTGATAATGGTCCAGCCTGGCAAAATGCAACTATAATCATATAGTAAACTGCCATTTTATTGAACAAAATTAAGACTATATCAAATGCAATTCTTGACAGATAGAGTAAACATGACTTTGGCTAAGCGCAATATGGATTGTTTGGTGAATTACTGAATGCCTGTAGTTCATGGTCACATATGCCAATGTTTGCCAAAAGTCCAATGTGTCTTTGTTGGAGGATCTATTGACAGAAATGCAATATAATATACATAACTAGTCTTCAGAGGTGTATAAAGACCTTACGTAATGAAGAGTTATGTTTTTAATACCTTAGAATGAGCTATTTCTATCTACATACACCGCGGGTCCCCTTTCATGGAATTCGCCATGTTGTCTCTACAGTAGCCCTAAACGGACAAACTGCTCTACAGAGTGTGTTTCGTAAATACGTTATCTCCTTCGGCAAAGAAGTGAAAACGTTACGTAATCTTAGTCCTGTGTCAGACACTGTAGTGCTTCGAAAGAGAGGGTTGAGCAGTGGAGTGAGCCATTGGTTGCAATTTGCAACCTCACCACTAGATGTCGCTAAACTTCATACTTAAATTTCATACATATTCTCAACTATGTAAACTCTTTTGGTACTGTGTTGGGTCACCGCTAGATATCTAATAAAAAACCTCAGTTTCATTTATGTGCCATGTGGCATCACCTTTGAAGCCTTCAACCCAGCATCAAAAAGCCAGAGCTTTAATAACAGTCTCTAGGACAGAAGCCCATGCAGCAGCGCCTGTGTGATAAACAGCACCAAAGCGACACACACAGTGAGAAAAGTGTGTGTCTGTTGGCTGTGTTACTGCTGAACATCCTCCTGTCTGCATTGATTATGTGTGAACGCTGGTCGTAATAGCCCTGCCCTGCTCTAAGAGGAATATTACACAAAATAATCAGTCTTTTTAAGAGCTGACATCGCCTACAGGATTGGGAGCTGTAAAAACCTCTGTAAGATTTACACTGGGCCCTAAGGGAAAATGAAACGAGTATGTGTGTGTGTGAGCTCTTTCTTTTTATCTCTGTGTTTTTTTTACCATTGCCCACACTATCAGTCTCCCACCTCATATTTCTTTTGCTTTCTTATACCATCTCTCTCTCACTCCGCACTTGGACACATCAAATAAGCTTTTAGTCCTGTGTTATGGCTAGTGCCATTGGTGTTAATGTCTATTATATTTACTATTATAACAGTAATAACATTTTTTTTCTTATAAACACAGACACAACAACAGTTCTCGTCTATCACAGTTAAAGGAATAGTTCACTTTAAAATAAGCCCCCATTGATTTTCCCTATATTTTACTCCTACCATGGAAAGTCAACGTGGGCTCATTTTAAAGTGAACTACTCCTTTAATGTCAAAACTTGTGAATGTGACATTGCAGATTGTCTCAATCAAGGGTCAAAAAACAGTACTGGCGATTCAAGCTTCCGGTATGCAAGAATAATTCACGATATTGTGATCAGAATAGCGCAGAATTGACAGAAATTTATAGCGGTCCATTATGGTTCACTTTGAGGATTGGTTAATATGCCAAGCCTCCCTCTTAATCATACTCGTCTTCTGTTCATTCTCTCAACTCTTTGTCTCTCTGCCCACCACTCCTGACCTCACAAATTGCGGGGCACTGTCAGTAAAGAGAGGCACTGTCTGCTTAGAAGACTAATGCAGCATGTTTGCTGGACAGGGAAGGTGGACGGACACGCGCGCTCGCACACACAAAGCATCTGAATAAAAGCTTTGACATTTCCTCTTGCCTTGAGCTCAGTGTTGTTTCGGGTGAAGGGAAGAACAGATGTAGGGGACAATAAAGAGGCCTTAATCAAATCATGGCTGTTGCTGCAGTGGATGGCCTTTTGCACTGATCCAAGATCATTTCTGTGTAGGTTTAACTTTAATGGGTAAGGTTTGTAACTAAGCTTCTAAAGAATTTCAGTTAGCAAACCGTTCTAGGAACACCTGCAATGTAAATCCAAAATGTGTCAGCTGATTTTTCTCCTTCTTGACTCCTAATTTGATAAATTCAAGCTACCAACTGTTAAACCATTGCGACACATATTAAATGCACAAATTGAATTACAAAAACTTGACTTGATGCCACTCACTTGATGACACATAAAGATGACATATAAGAATAGTCTAATGAGCATTGTATTGCACAATGCTTTATAATAGATTATATTACGCAAAGTATATGCATTTTATTCTATTTTTTATATTTGTATAAAATTATGTATAACAATATAATTTTTACATTTACAATTTTTATAATTATTTTGTTATTTATTTTATTTATATTTTTATAATATTATTTATAACAATAGAATGTTTATATTTATAATATTTAAAATATTTTATTTTATGTAATAAAATATTTTAATAAAATCATATTAAAATTATTTTAATACATTTTTGAGTTGAGTTGAGTTGAGCTTTGCTTTATTTAATAAAATATTTAAATAAAATCATATTAAAATCATATTAAAATTATTTTAATACATTTTTGAGTTGAGTTGAGTTGAGCTTTGCTTTATTTAATAAAATATTTAAATAAAATCATATTAAAATTATTTGAATACATTTTATTTTATGCATTATAATGCCAAATATTCAGTAGCTGGTCATTAATTTATGTGTCATTGGCATTTCAAAAACAATTATTTAATGAGTCTGACTAGCTCTGAAACTTAGAAAAACGTGTGTAGTAGTCTGTAGTAGTCAATGAAAATCTGTAGTAGTAGAAAATCTGTAGTAGTCTATTAGTATGAAAATCTATCTCATTGCTTCTACTACACAAACACCCAGCTGCACAACATCTCATGCTAAATTTGTCAATAAATGATGTTTAATTAACAAAGTTCGGGAGGAACTTAAGCATATAATCAGCCCAGCCGGTCAACCATCAGCAATCACCGCTTCTACCTATCAGCTCAAGCAAGCTATCTCATCAGAATCAGCCCGGCTGGTCCACCATCAGCAATCACTGCATCTACCCTATCAGCTCAAGCAAGCTCTCCCATAAATAGACAAACCATCTGACTGCATCTCGCCAGATAAACATCCCTCCTCCACCCCGGCTCCTCTCACAAACTCATAGTCCCGCAGGGGTGTGTTCTGGGCTCGAGCCGGTTCCGAGCCCGGCGCACTTGCCCTGACCCGGATAGAGTGCTCCGGGTTCGGATAGATCCGGCGAGCTCGGAGCCCGCTCCCTGTACAGCACGCCAAATACGCATAAACTGCATACCCATGCTCTATCATTACTATCCCTGCAACATAGCTATTTATCTGCACAGGTGAACTCGTGAAAAATATAAAAATTTTTGGATAGTTTTTAAGCTTCTATAAACCTACTGTAGTAGTCTATTCAGTCACCAACACTGTTCAGCCAAAGAGTTCCTGTGTTAAAACAGCACATCATGATGGACAGGCATTAAATCAGAAGCAGCTGTATTAAAACCTCGGCTTCTACTTTTTCCACATAATACCGTAGCAGCTGCTTCTAAACCAAACCATTGCGTCCCATAAAAACCATCTCCTCCACGTACCCTGGACACTGGCTGGACTGCAAATATTTACAGCCCTCTGAAATGCCACGACAGGACAGGAATTCAAATGACTTATTAAGGAACACTTAATGAAACCTGAGGGGTGTGTTTAGTCTACACGAGAGCCGCGCTAACGTTTTTCAGCGAGCGAGCAGGTGCGCCTTTTCATCACAACACATAAACACCTTGACTGGACTATTCATTAAAAGCAAGAAATGCACAGTCCTTTCAAAGGATTTCCATTTGGTCCTTATATTCTGCCAAGGTAAAAAAATTATAAAAATTATGTTTTGATCTTTTGAACTTGGACTGTGAATCAGGAACATAATTAACTACAATGTGCACGAGGCCATGAGGTTATTATATTGGAGTGCATCTAAGTCCGCCATATTTTATTCATTCAATTTACAGCAGTATAGAAGAGGGAGGCGTCTTTAATTAAGCTAACTGCTTCATGAATTGTGTGTGTGCGTGTGTGTGTGCATGCATGAGCTTGTGTGTGTGTCTTTACTGCAGCTGCTTTCATATTTCACAAATGTCCACAATATATCACAAATTATGTTTCACATAAATTATTCACTGTTGGTTCTTATTTGGGGTTATGACACACAAAAATATACAAAAATCATAATCACAAACGCTCACACCTAACACTCACACACTAATATTTATCTGTAAGCTAGTTTACTCCTAGAGGTCAAAAAATAAACTTGATTAAGTCTGTCTTGTCTGGTAAAATGGGCTACAAGTATTGATGACTCACCTTGCACTCGGGGGAGTATACCAAACGTTGTTCAATAAAATTCTCTCTAGAATAGGAATGCCCCTCCTTCTAATACCACTTGCCACCAAACCAGTAGTACATCATGGCTCATGGCTGAGATGCAAGCAAACTAAACCCATATACTGGCTTTAATGTGGCTCAAACCATTTCACTTCAACCTGATTTTTGTATCCATAATGCCAAACGGGAAAAACTTAACTGTGAAAGTACTTTTCTATCCATAAGCTGCTTTATCAATAATGTATGTTAAACCATCTTAAAATGATAGCCATAAATCAAAGCTCTCATTTCGCCCCCCCCTCCACAAACTCCGGGAAGCCTCTGCTGAACAGCGTGTGATGCCACTCCGCCAACTGCTAACAGCATTAGCGGTGGAAAGAAAACGAACGTGGGATAAGATCGTAACTACATTAAAGAAAACTCAATCCACTGCCTAAAGGCACTCAAAGGCACTCGCAGCTACACACGCCGCAGTTAGCGAGTACGGCGGGGAGGAGTGGGAAGTGCGCACAATGCGCTGCGCAGGGGCTGGCCGGTCAATCTTGGCGTTTGACATGAGCGATGGGGAAAGAGAGAGAGAGCCCAGGTTGCTCCTCATAATGAGGACGAAATTTATGGCAACACTTAAAAGGATGAGATCAATAGGCCCTCCATACTTCTGCAACACGAGCAACGTGGAAGAAGGAGGCATAGCAGAAGAGGGGAGAGAAAAGAAAGAGATGTCTGCACATCAGGGTCAATACAAGTCAGGGCGGATCGAGTTGCAAGACTGTCTAAATGCGCCACTGCCTATGAGAGAGAACAGAGGAGCAGTGCAGGGGAAGAAGCATCAGGTCAATATCTGCAGCGCGCTATTATATCACGGCTTAGATCCATTACGGAGACTAAATATATGTTTTGTGTCTTTGCCAGATGTCTTTATTACATGTGCAGAAGATCCAGTAGCAGAGATGCCAACTCTCTGCTGTGTGAGAGTCCGTCCTTCAGCCTGAGAGCTTCAGGAAATGATACACAACTGTAATGTTTCACAGGAACAAAGTCAAGGCCTCTGAAGGGAAAGACGAGACCCGAAGTAAGGGGTCGTTAAAAGCGGATCTGGTTTGTCGCCTCATTTATTTTAACAAAAAAAATGTTTTTTACCCTTCAGCTACTTTAGATGTATCAGAATAAGATGTGATTCAGAGACTTCAGATTACACTGTACGTACTGTAATACCCAAAACAATACTGAATCATATTATATGTAGAGTGCAATGTACAAAGAATAAGAGAGTAATGGCATTTTCGTGCATATTTTTATATTACATTAACTGATATAAAGGTTATCTGCCAGCCTAATACTAAACTATTCAATTCTGCTTTATATCTTAAAATATGACAACCACCAAACTACATAAAACAGGTGATAAAACAGAAGCCACTTGATGACTGAAATGGCATCAAAATTGCCATCGGGTTACAATAAAACAATTCAATATATATATATATATATGTATATTTTGACAAAATGCCCCAGTGAACAACTCGTATAAAAATGTATATTACTTTAAAACATTAAGGAGTGGTTTACCAGACAGGGATTAGATTAAACCAGGACTAGGCCTAGTTAAATTAGGACATTTAAGTCATTTTTACTAACATGTCTTAGTTGTTTTCAGTTTAGATGGACTATAGTCTTAAGCCCTATACAGGAAAACACCCCAATAAACCTTATTTTATTTTAAAAAAGTAAAATTATTGTTTTACATTTTTATTAATGTTAATTTAAACATTTTAAATCGTAATATAGTTTGTATGGGGGGGCCAAACAGGAGTATCTGAGTATATAGTTATAAATCCCGTATATATAAATGTAAATCCGAATATATTGTTATAAGTGTGAACATATGGTTATAAGTCTGAATATGTTGTTATAAGTCTGAATATATAAATGTAAATCTGAATATATAGTTATAAATCCTGTATATATAAATGTAAATCCGAATATATTGTTATAAGTGTGAATATATGGTTATAAATCCGAATATGTTGTTATAAGTCTGAATATATAAATGTAAATCTGAATATATAGTTATAAGTCTGAATATACAGTTATGAGTCTGAATAAATAAATGTAAATTTTGAACATATAAATGTAAATTCTGAATATATAAATGTAAATATATAATCTCATAAGCATTAATATTTTACTTGGCCACCTATACATTCTTATGATTCATGATTACAAACTACAAAACTAGCCCTATGAAAGAGCGTAAGATAATAATCAGTCTGTCATGACTGTCAGAGAGGAGACGGGGATTCAATTGCAGGTAATGAGAACTTTATTAAATACAGGGGAAATAGGGAGAAATCAGTTTCCAGGCACCAGCAGCACAGTCCAGTAAGCACAAGATTCATTCTAGTCCCACTCGGTCCTCTGGGAGCCGCGAGAGTCTGCGGGGAACCGACTCAGCCCGGCGGTATCCACAGGAGAGACGCACCTCCGCCCCGGAGGTTTCTCTCCGCCGGAGAAGAGTGAGATGTATGGGTTGTCCAAACCCGATGAGAGCTCAGTGGTGCCGGGTACCGTCCCGAGGGGAGAGAAGTCTGGAAGTGTGTTGCAGAGAGGTCCGGGGCACCAGCGAAGACTGAGGGGCAAAACAATGAGGAAGTGTAGAAAACCAAGGCACTGGAGCAAAACAAAAGAGAAAACTAAGGAACTAGGACCAAGACAGAAACCTAGGACTATGACTGAAAAAACTGAGGAATAACCATGACTATGACTAAGACTGGAGCAATAACTATGTCTAACTATAAGACTTAGACACTGTTCGTGAGGCAGGTCTGAAACAAACACAACGAGCTGACACTAGACAAAAGGACAAGAGGGAATAAATAGGGAAATCTGCAAACTAAGGATTGGCTACAGGTGTGGGGTAAATAAGAGAGCATGGGAGAGTACTAATCGGAGAAGGAGCTACAGGTGTGAGTGATGAAAACCAGTGAGTGAGGAAAGCCCGACAGGGAAACACGAGGGCGGGACAGATGACACAGACATCGGACACGTGGAGAGCTGTCAAACAGCACTCCACGTGTTCGACAAAACAAAGTACACCCCCCCCAGGACAAATAACCCTCCCAGTCCACTGAGTACTGGAAGCCCCTGCCACGGCGACGAATGTCAAGAAGTTTCCTGACGGTATATGCCGGAGACCTGTCCACCAACCGCGGGGGACGGGGCGACTGCTGGCAGGGTTGAGATGGGATGTGATAGCTGGTTTAACCCTGGAAACATGAAAAACAGGGTGAACTCGACCAAGATTAGGAGAGAGCTTGAGCCGGACGGCCACCGGATTAACCACCTTTGTGATGCGGAACGGCCCAATGAACCTGGGGGCCAACTTCCGAGAGGGCCCCCGGAGGGGCAGGTCCTTGGTGGAAAGCCATACTCGCTGACCACAAACATAGGGCGGAGGAGAGACCCGGTGACGATCGGCCGCTGCTTTGGTTCACTGAGAGGTTCGGGCCAAAACCCCTCTGGCTCTCGTCCAGGTGCGGCGACAGCGCTGGACGAAGGCCAGAGCAGAGGGGACCGCAGCTTCGGGTTCCTGGGAGGGAAACAGAGGAGGTTGATAACTAACTGAACACTCAAATGGAGACATACCTGACGAGGAAACCGGGAGGGAGTTGTGGGCATATTCGACCCAGGAGAGCTGCTAGCTCCAAGAGCAGGGGTTGTGAGATGTTAGACAGCGGAGCTTACGTCCGAGATCCTGGTTGGCTTGCTCGCACTGCCCATTGGTCTGAGGGTGAAAACCTGAAGACAGACTCGCTGAGGCCCCGATCTGTCTACAGAACTCTTTCCAGAACCGGGAGGTGAACTGAGGACCCCTATCGGACACAACGTCGACCGGCAACCCATGGAGACGAAAGACATGGTCCACCAACAGTTGGGAGGTCTCCCGGGCAGAGGGCAGTTTGGCTAGGGGAACGAAATGAGCCGCCTTGGAGAAGCGGTCCACAACCATGAGGATAACTGTGTTGCCGCCAGAGGGAGGAAGGCCAGTGACAAAATCCAAGGCGATGTGTGACCAAGGGCGGGAGGGGATGGGAAGGGGACGAAGCAGACCGGCAGGTGGGCAGTGGGAGGGCTTACATTGAGCACAAACCGGGCAAGCCAACACGATCTGTCCAACATCTGTGGCCAATGAAGGCCACCAAAACCGCTGACGTACGGACGTCATGGTTCCCCGTACCCCTGGATGGCCGAAAAACTTGGACGAGTGACCCCACTGAAGGACTTCAGGACGCAGCGCAACCGGCAAGAACAACCTGCCCGCAGGACACTTTCTCGGTACTTGCTCCCCTCGTCCGGCCTCCTCTACTCGCCGTTCGAGGGCCCAGGAGACAGCCTCGACCACCACCCCTTTGGGAAGGATGGCTTCGGCCGTAAGCTCCTTCCCGGGTGCCTCGAAGAGATGAGCGAGTGCGTCAGGTTTGACGTTCTGAGAGCCCGGCCGGTACGAGAGGGAGAAGTTGAACCGACCGAAGAAGAGTGCCCAACGGGCTTGGCGTGAACTCAGCCTCTTGGCTGAACGGACATATTCGAGGTTCTTATGATCCGTCCAGACCAAGAAGGGTTGCACTGCTCCCTCCAACCAATGACGCCACTCACCCAAAAGCCAGTCGAACCGCTAGAAGCTCTCGGTTACCGATATCATAGTTTCGTTCGGCAGGGCTAAGGCAGTGGGAGTAGAAGGCGCATGGGTTCACCTTCCCATCACCAATCGAGCGCTGAGATAAAACTGCGCCTATCCCGACCTCTGAAGCATCGACCTCGACAATGAACTGTCGTTCAGGATCTGGAAAACAAAGCACAGGAGCAGAGACAAAACGGGACTTGAGATTGTCAAAGGTTACCTGAGCTTGGGGATTCCACCTGAACAAAACCTTGGTGGAGGTTAACGCTGTGAGCAGAGCGGCAATCTGGCTGAAACCCTGGATGAATCGCAGATAAAAATTGGCGAACCCCAGGAACCGCTGAAGAGCTTTGCGAGAGTCGGGGCTGGGCCACTTGGCGACGGCTTTGATCTTAGACGAATCAGGTTCAATTCCCCTGGGGGAGATGACATTGCCAAGGAACGAAACTGTATCAGTGTGGAATTCGCACTTCTCCGCCTTGATGAATAGTTGATTCGCTAACAATCGCTGAAGAACCTCACGCACGTGTAGGGAATGTTCCTGGAGAGAGGGGGGAAAAAACAGAATGTCATCCAGATAAACAAAGACAAATCGGTTGATCATGTCACTCAACACGGCGTTAATGAGGCCCTGGAAAACGGCCGGGGCATTGGTCAAACTAAACGGGAGAACCAAATACTCATAATGTCCCGTAGGTCGTGGTACTCCTCCGGGACCCTGGTCACATCGGGGGCAGCGACCTGAAACACAGAGGGCACAAAGACAGGAGAAGGGGCAGAAACAAGACAAGACCCATGACAAAAAGAGCTCCAGGCCAAAACAGAATTATTAACCCAATCAATGTGAGGATTATGCTGTGACAACCACAGATGCGCTAATATGATGGGAGTATTGGGGGAATCGAGGATGTACAGCGCAATACTCTCACAATGATTACCAGAAAGGTGAAGTCTTACGTGAGGGGTGACATGAGTTATGGTAGAGAAAGGTTGTCCCGCTAGCGTCATGACCTCGATGGGCTGAGAGAGTGGAATGGCAGGAATCCTCCATCAGCGGGCGGTAGTCTCGTCGATGAAGTTTCCCTCCGCACCGGAATCGAGGAGGGCTTTGCCAGAGTGACTGTGACCGGAACAGGTGAGTTGGAACCGTAGTTGGGTGCAAAAATGAGGAGAGGTTACAGAACAGGCGCCCACCCGGACTCTCCGTACTACGGATGGGCGTGAGCTTTTACCGGACACTGGGAGACTTGATGGTCCGGTTTACCACAGTAAAAACAAAGTCCTTGCAGTAAACGTTGCTGCTTCTGTTGTGGAGACAGTTGGGAACGTCCCAGCTGCATGGGCTCTACATCGGTGCCAGTCGTAGACATGGTTAGGGGATTGTTGACTTCCCGGGTGGTGTCTCGGGCTCGCCAGGATGACGGAGAAGGACGATGTTTGCGCCGGTTACTTAAACGGTTCTCAATCCAGAGACAGAGGTTGGTTAAGGCTTCTAGATTTCGTGGAGGGTCGAAAGTGGCGATCTCATCTGCGATGTGGGGGGTTAGACCTTCCAGGAAGCGAGCGTGATAAGCCTCCGCATTCCAGTTGCAAGCGGCTGCTAATGTTTGGAAACGGATTGAGTAGTCGGTGATAGAGTTCCTGCCTTGGGTCAGGCGGGAGAGCTGGGAAGCCGCTTGATCCCCTCGAGCCGAGCGATCAAAAAAGCCGTGAACGAGTGACAGCAAGGGGCCTGGGCGTCCCACACTGCCGTGCCCCACTCGCGGATGCGGCCAGTTAAGAGTGTGAGTACGTACGCCACCCTTGCTTCCTCAGTAGCGTAGCGGCGAGGCTGGAGGGAAAAAACCAGAGCACATTGAGACAAAAAAGGCCGGCAGGCATTGGGATCCCCATCGTAGGGGGGAGGACTATTGACGTGTGGCTCCGGCTCGAGGGGAAGCGCTTGTGGAGAGGAGTTGGCAGCAGAACGGCTGACGGCGACCTCTCGTTGTAGTTCTGTGACCTGGTTAAGAAGGCTTGCGACCTGACCAGCGAGTACCTCTACATCCTGTGCAGTCGTTTTCAGCCGAGATGTCTGCTGTCCGATAGCTGCTCCCTGTTGGCGTAGGGCAAAACGGAGGGGGCCCATCCCCGCTGAATCCCCAGATGGGTCAGCTCGTTCTGTCATGACTGTCAGAGAGGAGAAGGGGATTCAATTGCAGGTAATGAGAACTTTATTAAATACAGGGAAAATAGGGAGAAATCAGTTTCCAGGCACCAGCAGCACAGTCCAGTAAGCACAAGATTCATTCTAGTCCCACTCGGTCCTCTGGGAGCCGCGAGAGTCTGCGGGGAACCGACTAAGCCCGGCGGTATCCACAGGAGAGACGAACCTCCGCCCCGGAGGTTTCTCTCCGCCGGAGAAGAGTGAGATGTATGGGTTGTCCAAACCCGATGAGAGCTCAGTGTTGCCGGGTACCGTCCTGAGGGGAGAGAAGTCTGGAAGTGTGTTGCAGAGAGGTCCGGGGCGCCAGCGAAGACTGAGGGGCAAAACAATGAGGAAGTGTAGAAAACCAAGGCACTGGAGCAAAACAAAAGAGAAAACTAAGGAACTAGGACCAAGACAGAAACCTAGGACTATGACTGAAAAAACTGAGGAATAACCATGACTATGACTAAGACTGGAGCAATAATTATGACAAAACTTAGACACTGTTCGTCAGGCAGGCCTGAAGCAAACACAACGAGCTGTGAGGAAAGCCCGACAGGGAAACACGAGGGCGGGGCAGATGACGCAGACACCGGACACGTAGAGAGCTGTCAAACGGCACTCCACGTGTTCGACAAAACAAAGTACACCCCCCCCCCGCAGGACACATGCCCCGAGAGACCCAGATCATAACACAGTCACACAAACTATCCCAAACTCAGGGTACAATTGACCAAATCACTGAATGAATGAGGGTTTTTCACGTTAAGTGGGGAACGGGACAACACCGGTCAGATTTTAATCGCTGTATATAAAACCGCACCAAGCAAAAACCAATCGTAATCATTACAGGGGGCTAAGATCAAGCACCTAACAAGGTCTACACGCGTTAAAGCCAACGGAGTTTTGTGGGCATTCCCAGTTATGCCGACCAAGTCTATGACAATTTTGTAGGCATTCCCAGTTATGGAGTTTAGTAAATTGGAAAGTGAGGCATTTTTCTGTTTTCATATTCAATGGATTTTCTTTTCTGTAAATGACAGAAGAACCGCAAAATTGACTCATTTTTCCACCGCTTGGTTCTGGATTATTAGGAGAAAATAAAAACAAGGGTACTTTTTTGTTTTTTAAATTATCTTTATAAAACGAAAATTAAATGACCAGAAGGTACACCTCAATTGCATTTTCTTTTTCAATTTGCACATTGTCAGTGTAAAAATGAAAATAAAATAATTTCATTTTATTTTTCATTTTGGCACATATTGTGCGCACAGTTGTGTATAATGAAATTGTTAATATGTTTTTCATTTTCATCGTTTAATTTGTTTATTTAAATTTGGCAGGATTTACCTTCCATACGAGCGCATCTCTGACTCCGCAGCTTGCTGGACAGATGTACCCTGCGATTGTCCCCGTGTCTCTTGTCTATCACATGCTGCTGCTGAAGTGTCAATAAAATCACCGTTCATCAGCAGATTGTTAACAATCTTCCTAGCCCTCTCAGTCATGACTAATTCTGCCGAAAACTACACAGCTATGTTAAGGGCTGTTGGGGACCTTCTGGCACAGTCTGGCACTATGGACAGCCTTTTGAAAGTAGCAGTTTGTTCCAATAATACATTAGTTTTTAATTTAATAGTGCAATATTTGCCCTAACATTGTGACTACTTTTTCATTAAAACAAAAATAAAAAAAATGTTAATGTCTGTCTAATGACATGCCCGAGCATAAACATGTTTATATTGAGATATAGTCAATAAATATATATTCAGGATTACATTGATATATTCAAACTTTAAAGTATATATTCAGGATTTACATTTATAAATTCAAAATTTACATTTATATATTCGGGGTTTACATATATTCAAACTTATAACTGTATATTCAGATTTATAACTATATATTCGGATTTACATTTATATATTCGGGGTTTACATATATTCAAACTTATAACTGTATATTCAGATTTATAACTATATATTCAGATTTACATTTATGTATTCGGGGTTTACATTCATATATTCAGATTTATAACTATATATTCAGATTTACATTTATATATTCAGACTTATAACAATATATTCTGACTTATAACCATATATTCACACTTATATATTAACCATGTATAAATTTATATATTCAGGATTTATAACTATATACTCAGATTTTATATAATTATTTCCTGTTTGGCTAATAATTATATTCCTGATAACTTACGGTATCTTCTAGTACACTTTAGTAATGATTAGGTAGAGACGGACACGTGGCGTAGACAAATCTAGAGTCTAGTCAAAAGTTCAGTGCGCCCTGACCAGCACAGCTTGCTCTCAGCGTGGACTGCCAGTTTATGTTAACCAATAAACCCACAATTTGTATTTAATTCTGTACCTCCATAAAAGAATAAAATCACTATTTCAATCCATTATTTGTTTCTTTGTTTATTTCTCTGATGGCTTAATGTCTCTGATCAGAAGCCAGCAAGCCTGAAGCGATGGAGATAGGAAGAGCAAAATATATAGAGAAACAAAAAGGAAAAGAGGGGTGGGGGTGGGGGGAAGAGACATTAAAGAACAAAATCTAATTTGTCTCCAAGAAAGGGAGTGTCCCTCAGGCGAAAATGCCAATCACATGAGCCCTTTACTTTTTCATTTGTTTGAATGCAGTTTCCATTTGATATTTAAACTAAAAGGCCCCTATCGCTGCCCCATCATGGCCTGTACTGTCCACTAATGCGGTCTGAAGCGAAGGAAGTCTCCGCAAATTGAAATGCTGAATGACATTTCGCCTCCGGCGTGCATGACTCAGTCGTGACAGAGATATCTAGGGTTTGACAGCTTGTAGTCTCTCTAATAATAGTATAGCTCTCCGCTCTCTCTCCATTTTACTCATCAGGACCGCAGTGGCCCTCAAGAATGAAGAGGAATCTGACAGTAGAATAAGTCTCGTTGTGATAAATCGCTCGAGCTTCTCTGATTTGACGTGTATAGTGTGTCATTTGTGAAGTGTACAGAAGATCGATTGTACTGGTGTTTGAAGGGGTCATGTGATGAATCTCATCTTCCTTGATCTTTAGAGATAAAAGACGTAATTGTACTGTGAAAACTTACAGTAACTTACAGAAGTCAAAACACACCCAGATCTCTACAACTGAAAGGTTATGGGTTCTAGCCCTCCAAGTAACCAACCTTAAACTATCTCCATTGTGTCCATTTAAGGAAAAAAATTACAATTTGAAATAATTTTGCTGAATTTACAAATGCAGCAAGATACAACGAATTTATTAAAACTATTAAGGGACTTTCCAGTCTTTCACATATCCTTTATGTCTTGTTTTAACACCTTCTACATTCCATGCAAATAAGAAAACCCGCAGAAAATGTTCATATGCAGGTGTTAAACTACAAAGAGCCCTAACCTTCACACTACAGGTCACTGCTTTTCATTTCCCTTGAGTAAGAGCAATAAAAACTCACATTTAATCCTATAGCATTGGTTTGTTAACAATGTGCACATGGGACGTCAACCACACGCCACCCGTGTGAAATATGCTGATCCCATGATGAAATACAATCCCAGCAGGGAAGGAGATGTTGGAAACAGACTCAAATCTCTTAACTCTTCTAAAAAGCCTCTCACACAACACCTCTGTCTCCTTTAATTACAGCCAACTGTTTGAGATGATCGAGGTGCATAAACCTCTTATGGTGGAAAAGAAGTGATCCAGATGAATTGTGACATGATTCACAAAATTCCAGCATCTTTTGCATAAACCACAACTGAATACATTTTCAGAAAGAAAACATGGTGATTCGATGAAAATGTGAGTTTTATCTCAACTTAACGTATTACAACCAAAAGGGACAGTTCACCCAAAAATATTTTACTCATCTCAAGTTGTTCCATATCCATTTCTTTGTTCTGATGTTTGGAAGAATGCTTGTAACCAAACAGTTCTTGGCCACCATTGACTATAGTGGACATTAAGTGCTGGGGCGTGGACAAAAAAAACAATGGGAAATACCCATTAAAACAATGAGGTTGTCTGGAGCTACAAAGGTAGAGGCTTGGAGTGTAGACGACTTTCTGATCATAATGGAGTTTTGTTGCGTCGATTTGGTACAACAGGTTCAGCTTGCATTTATGAGAGCACAAAATGTGGCTATTTATTCTGAGTATCCTTCCCACAGTCACACCAAGCTAACAGAGGTCAGTACAGGAAGTCAATGTTACTGATGGTGACTGCGGATGTCATTTGGAGCATAACAGCTGACGTGAATAAATCCAGGCCTTAATAACTAAAGTGACAACCATTAAAGTTGTGGCCCAGTTCTCCAGCAGAAAAGAGACTGCCATCCAAACAGGGACACATAATCCACGCCCTCTTCTGTGGATGTGTGTGCCTCTGCAGCATCTTTCAAATATAAGCTCCTTCACTTTTCTCTCCGGGCTCATCCATCAAAAATTCTCTCTCTCTTTCTGTCTGCAGTGGTGTCTTTTTCTAACGTCTAAGTGATGGACTCTTTTGGGATGGCAGTGGGTCAAGGAGACAAAGAACATTAGCACAAATCTGCAGCAGGACTGAGCACACGGTGATAAACGACAGCGGCTGGTTGTTGTTGATCAATAGTAATTTGATTAGCTTTTTTCACATTTTGGTCATTAGGGTGAGCAAGACATCAGCAACACCTTCTGGGACATACAGTAAGCGCCTGTGAGAGTCAATGATAAAAGGCGAAGGAAATTAAAGGTATAACTCAGTTCAAATTCAGTCATTTTTTTCATCCACTTCATAACCATGTCGGTTAAACTTCAAGAAGCATAAGGCTCCATAAAATATATAATCTGAATGCTACATTGTGAGAAACAGACCGAGATGTAAGTCATTATTTGCTGATTATCTTGCACTACGGAGAGCTCCAAACATCCTTTGTAGGAAATTAAAGAACGAACATGAAATTTCTCCTTTTGTACTCCGCAGACAAAAATAGCAGCATATAAATTCTGAACAACACGATTTGGGTGAACTATTTCTCTAATGTGCTCCAGTGTGCTATTGTTTTTGTGTACCTTTAAGCAGAAAAATGATTTTATCTCTCTCTCTGTGTGTGTATGTGCGTGTGTGATAAGAAAAGTGTGTTCACAGATCACCTCTACCTCATTTCTCATCATCACAGGGGGACCATAACGTTCCCTCAAAACCACACGGCTCTCTTCAGTCTGTGAGGATGTGATGACAGCCATAACCCATCAGTGACCACAAGACTGAGATTACAGCAAGAGGGCTCCCTTTTGAGTCCATTAGGATGCTCTCTGGTAAAAGACCATTAAAGAAATGGATCAGAATTTCTAACCCAAATGTTCGTAATGTGTATACAGTCCTGACAGACACTGAGGTACAATGCTAAGGATTTGAACAAAAAAACACGCTTTACCTGTCTGTTACATGGTTTCATGCCCAACAATAAGCAGAAAAGGAGAAAAAAAAGAAACGCTAATTTCACACATTGACCTTTTGGGGGCATGTTGTCACTATACTGTATTGGGTGCGTTGTTATGATGGAAATAGACTATAGGCTTTCTTAAAAATGTATTATTATTAAGCAATAAAAATAATTTTTAACAACTTTTTAGGCGTGTCATATTGCAAATTACCCGTGTGAGTATCAGCTGGTTGTTCTGGCAATGTCACGGGCTTGATTCGTAGGGAAATCAAAAAAGAAAAAAGGCTGAAACAAAAACAAGCAACAGATGAATGATGAATCAACAGTTCTGATTTAACCTGCAAGACATTCATATGAATCCCATCAATCAATACAGAAAGCATACGACTGAAATGAGAATTTTAATTTGATCTTTAGGGCCATTAAGGACTCAGTTCTACATAATGCATATATTTACAGTACATGTTCCCAGCAGCTGGAGCTTGTTCTTTCCTGTTAAATCAAATGTGGCCTTGTGGTTCTGTGAAATTGTACCTGACACTTTTGGGACCATTGTTGAAACACTGAATCTAATAGCATCCAATAAAGTTGATATGCTGTTAATACCCCTCAACAAGCACGCTGGATATTTTTGTAAAGTGTGCGAGTAGGTGGATGAGAACTTACAGGGTTTAACCCTGTAAAAACAGACGTATTAGGTTGCATGTATTTCGTAGCGTCAGCGTCTCTCTGGTAAAATCATTAGTAGGCGTTTGTGAAAGATGCCAGCCATAAGGGTACAGTAAAACACAGCCCGAAACACAAAGGCAAAGATGCAATAAATCAACATATAAGGAACTGATTAAATTACGACCTTTCTTTTTTCCACAAACATGATACATGGGATTTTAACACTGTCCATGTTTTTAGACGACTTTCATAGTTTGGTTTCAAATTCAAGCTGCAGGGGATTTGGCAAATTGGCTTCAGGTTTATGAGTAATGCATAAATTATGGATTATTGCATACATAACTCATATGCATGTCAGTGGAATGCTTTTATCAGAATGATATATCTATCACATAGGTATGCGTTTTAATCGTTTGCAAACATAAACGTTTTTAAAAATTAAACAATATTAAAAAATATTTGTAAAAACAAAGTAAAAACATACACTATAATGTTTTTTTAAGATTTACTTGACAAAAGCTCGAAACATTTATTAAAAAAGCCAGAATTACATAATCTTGCAATTCCAAACCGCAGATTTCTGTATATGAAATAGCAAATTCCTTTCTTTTCTCCCATCTGCACGATTCACCGCACATTACACGGATGATTAGTGCCATTACAAAATTAGATCTGAACATCTGTTTTTCTTCAATAGCTGCTCTTTCTTGGTCTTCTCAAAGAATCAATGAAGTTCACAGAAGCAATGCCCATCAAATAAACACCAGATCTCATCCATCATCTTATTGGGTTTCTCCCTTCCTTTTATGTTGAAATAATGGCCCTTCTGACAAGACCGGGATTGCTGGTCATGTGTTTTGGACCCTGGTGTTATGGTGTCCCTAACAGGTCCCTTAATAATCTAAAGGACAACCAACTTAATTTCTGCCAAAGCTTGGCTTTGCTAGTCTACCAGCAGTACCCGACCAGAACAGAAACTGCTACAGTACTTTTCAACAAAACCCAAAGTTTGGAAATAATCTTGTGGCCCCCACATCAAGGGGAGCTCAATCTTTCAAAGCCTTAACATGTTTATTAACATCTTCAGGGGAATGATGAACAGGTTTCAGCAAAATAAACAACTCCGTGTTGAGTGTTAACTATGGCCTTACAGTAGTATAATTTGCTTGTTTTAATCAAGACTCTGTATTCAACAAACAAGGACTTTTCTGGGTCTAATCTCATCTCCTACCTCTCACAGATGCTGCCAGTGAAAATAGCCCGAAGGGTGGCCCAATTTAGCATTAATTTGTTTGGTTGACCCTGCAACTGGCTGATTGATGGACTCACGAGCAAATTATCGGATTGTAGAGGGCGAGACATTTAAGCGTAACACAAACAAACCTTTTCCCATCTGATCATTCTTTTCCTCAAAGTCATCAAAAACAAATTCAGGTGACGAGCAGGAAACTCCTTCCTGCTTCCGCCCGATGTCTCACGTTCTCGCTATGCGCTTGCTTCCGACCCTAAGTTGACATCGGTGACCCCACAACTACGTTCTTGACTGCAGGGTAAATAGATACTCTCATCCAAATTCGAGAAAAACAGAGAGGAAGAATGTGGGATAATGGAAGAATTCCATATGCCGAAAACTCTGGATAACATCGAACTACTGTGTGCCTCCTTGAGACAGGACAACACTGTAGACATCTAACTGACTAAGAGAAGATGAAAACCAGAGATGGTTCTTCTGGGGGTTTCTGATATCACCATTCCTACTGATTTCAGAGAGACAGACAATCTGAGCGATGTCTTTTTCAATTACACATGCATTATTAGGACTGCAGGATACGGTATGCGCCACATTTCCCTTTCAAATCATGTGCAGGTGGTTTTATGCTCTAATGCCTCCCAGAAATGGCAAAGGCCTAAGGCCAGGTTAACAAAATACAAGCAGAGTTGTTTTTCTAAGCTTAACCTCAGAACAATATTTAAATCTCAGTTGACAGGCATGTAAGTGTTCTGAAGGAGACAGTATTTACTTAAATTAAAAATGCGTAGGGCTGTAGCATCGAAAACCACAGATGTTTTTTTTAAATGTGTGGACTAACGTGTCTAGCATTGCTGATACTCAGAATTTTATCAATGGGACACACTATGGCCATTCATTGCACTACAGAAAAAAGACCTTTCAAAACATCTGTTCATTTCTGGCACACACATAAATTGAGATGCAATGCTTAGTACGTTAACATTACACACAGACAGGGTGAGAAAAAAACAACGCCCTACGACAACCACTGCATAGATGTACACTTCTAATGCTTATAAAGATTTTATACTTCAGAAAGTTCAAAATGCATTTAGCGTCTAAATGAGACAGAGAATTATAAGTGTTTGCAAATACCGTTCAAGGTCACACAGATGAAAAGACATCAGCTACAGGCTCTGTGCACAAGTGAAACATGTTCATCACCAGTCACAAAAGTCAAACAACTCTGAAAAATGTACCACAGTGAAACTGCATTACTTGATTTGCTTGACTACACTATGTCAAATAATAATTGTCTGTATGTATGTATCTGAAGCATGCTCACTGGATTCTTATACCAAGTATACTCTTTAAGATCTTATTTGAACACCCACCCATGACTGCATGCACAAATAGGGTATTAAACCAAGCAAGCAAATGCAATGCAGATTTTTTTGCCTTATTCATAAATAAGGTCTTGGCAGACCAGGTTGTGTTCCTTCTTTTATTACCCCACTCCACATACTCATTTAATCACAATTAGTCAATTATCACTCACTGGGTCATCTAATTTGGCTCACCTCCGCGTATGTTACTTCCTGTGACCTCAGCGTCGCCCCCATCTGTCATTGGCTGGTGTGTGAAATCAGCTTTATCCTGCAGTTGAGCTTGGCCGCACAAATGATCCAAATGAAGCGTGTCTGATTGGCTTAGATGAGTTAAGGGGTAACCATATGTACTGAATTTCCCCTATGCACAGCGGTGCCGAGCGCTTACAAAGAAGTCCTGCAATTAAGATCGACTGAGGTGTTTCCAAAGCGAGCTCAGCCATGCCATGCTAAACTATTGAAATCAAAGCTTAAGTTAATGTACTGTAACATGAGATTCACTAGCACAGTTTACTGTTCGACACTGTATGGCAAACTCTATACTAACTGATTATCCAGCACAATGCTGCAGCTGACCTTTACCTGCAGACGCAAGCCAAAATCTCATCTGAGCATTCTAACATTTATTGTGACAAGTGTTGAACAACTCTAAGAGTTATTAGAAAATAACATTTAAACTGGGTCATTACAAGTACAAGTCTGTAGTTCATACAATATTGTAGATGGGGCACAAACATGGAGTTTGTTAGGGGCTTCTTAAAGGGATACAGTAGTGGTGCCCACAAAAAATAAAATAAAAGGTTCATCATTTAATCAAGTGTAGCGTTAGTTCTGGCAGGTCACGTGAATTCTGCTTGCATCAGCTGATCACATCAGGTGCAGCTAATCAACGTTCACCAATAGTCATAAAACACACACTAGACTGCATCCTATATAAATTGTCTTTCTTTGCTCCTTATCAGCTGCTTAATCATGTTGCAATTAAAAAACACCTCCATCCCCATCTCCTCATTATCTGCCTGTATCTTTGGATCTTTTAATTTAATCCTGTTAAGTGTCATGGTTCTGTCCCATCTTGTCTTGCTTTTCTTGACCTAGTGGCAGAATCATGACAGAGCCTCATATTTTGTGTGGGGAGAGACATATCGGTCTCGTTCTCTCGTTTAGCTTTCCACCTGTGTCTCATTACCCACACCTGCCCATTGTTATCTTCCCTTGTTAGTTCCCCTTTAAAATGTCCTCATGTCTATTGTCCTGTGCTCGTTGGTACTGCTTGTCTTGTCACCCTACTCCGGTTATGCTCTTTGCTACCAGTATTATACAGAGCTTATGATACTACCTGTATTTTGGATTCTTTGTCTACCTTGTTCACCGTCTTGCTGTTCTTGCCTTGTGGATTACGTTGCCTTACATGTACCCCACCCATCTGGATTACCATGTCCATGCAAGGCTGCATGGACGGGCAGAGAGTTTGCTCAGAACAGTTTCATTCCGCCAAACTAAATATATGCTATTGTTAAATAATTGACGACAGTGGTCCCGATAGAATTCACCCTCATGTCATTCCAAACAACTTTATCTTTCTGAAGAACAAACAAAAACCTTATTTTAAATAACGTTGAAACAACATTGGCCCCCATTGACTTCCATTGTAGGCACACAAACCACTGAGACATTTCTCAAAACACCTTTTTTTATAACTCACTTGAACATATATAGAGCTGCTGTATATGTTCAAGATTATGTATAGGTTCAAATAGTTAAGCTAACCTTGGAAAAATTGGCAGAGTTGTCATTATTGCAATATCCTAATATAATTGTTAAATAAACATTTCAACTGTCACATTACATTCGCTGCAATGAGACTTTTACAAAATAATCTCCAGAGTCTAATCGCGCCTACACCCCACAAAAGAGCTTGTTACACCCCTGCATAGCTACACCCTGGAGCATGTAGAACAGACACCTTATGTCTATCATTCTGACAACCACTGTGCAGTCGATGAAGTTCATGCTTCGTGTGTGTTTTGTCCATCTGTAGGGTGTGGATCTTTAATCAGCCTATAAATTCTCTCACTTAAGCATCTGTGAACATTTATATCCAAGAATATAGTGACATTTATGGCCATCCCCTCCCGTCAGCCCACCTCTATATACTGTAACCCTTTCATTAACCCATGGACAACAGCCACACTATGATATTCACAAACATATCAAAATAATCATTTTTTTGATTGTACTATGAATGTTTATTATTTGCGTGCCCATTGTCACACTATAGGACAAATGACATGACTATAGGACAATTACATGCGGTTTATAATGAGCTTTGGCCAGAACACTCCGGGGTATCTCTATTCACAGTGGGGATGCTGGGATCAGAATGTTTCTCATATAAGTTCTCATAACCCTTCAGTCTGTGTGACTGTAAAAAAGTCTGCACGTTTGGGACATGTGGTTTAAGCAAGCAATAGCTTCATGTAAAGTTCATGTAAAGGCTAAAGATTTGAGAGGTATTTTTGTTTAATCAGAGTAGATAAATATGAACTAATGTCATGAATTGACAAAAAATATAGCTTTTTAAATTATTTTCAAAAATGATGTAGAGATTTAAGAAAAATCCTCTTAAAACTAAAGGAAAAGAGTTTGCTATATAAACGAAATGTCAGTTTTACATGACAGATATTTTTAAAATAGCCGTTCTGAAATGTCGCACTTTGGGTATATCAGCTTCTGTACACTGCCATGCGAAAGTTTAGGGTCACTTATTCACAGTTTATTAATATTTATATTATTTCTATCTAAATTTTAGAATAATAGCGATCTCATTAAAACTACGTGTTACACTGTAAAAACTACAGAACTTTCAGAGTTTTCACAGTTTTTCTTCAGATTTTACAGTTAAAAAAGCCTTCAAATTACAAAAAAGACTGCAAATTTACAAGAAAAACATGAAAGACAATGTTATTTTATGGTACTTTTCTGGCGCCCAAGCTGCCAGAAAATTTCTGTTTTTACAGGATTTTTCCTTTAAAATCTTTCCTTTGTCTGAATGGTAAGGTTTTCTCATGGCATTTTATGGCTCTCCTGTTTTTGTAAAGTGGTTGATGTCCTTAGGGCAACATCATGTTGACCCTGGGACAACATTTAAATCAACCAATCAGATTTCAGAAATAAGTTTACAGTTTATTTTAAGTTTAATCTTCCAACCAGGATTAGGTGCCTCTAGACCATTGTTTTTCACTTATCATTTCCCTCTGATTTTAGGGGTAAGTTATGGTTAGGGTTGGGGTCTGGTGTGGGTTTAGGTTTTATTTATAAAAATGTTGTCCTTAGGTCAACAAAATATGTTGCACTGAGGACATCAACCACTTGGCAAAATCAGGTTGAGCGCATTTTATCAGGCAGCTTCCTGAAGGCTGGAATGCATCTTCTGGGCTCCTTGGCTGCTTTTTCTTGATTGTTTGGTCATGCATTTAAAATGCATTTTTTAAATAATATTTAGTTTTATAAAAAAAAAAAAAATATATTTTGTCAAAAAGTTTTAAACATTTAACCACACAGCTTCAGATTTAAAGATCTTTAAGATCATGAGAAACATTTCAGTCAAGTCACCCTAAACCTTTGAACGGTGGTGTGTATTTGATGGAAATTCTAGAATGACTTATAGTCCCTTTGAAATGCGATAATTTCTGTAATCGCCATGGCTACTGAATAAATAACATTCTGGATTCTACAGATAGAATGTTCTGTAATACAGCACAGAACCTCAGGCTGCCTTCTGTATTGTGGACTTCACCAATAATACAGTGCAGTAAGTGCTTAAGAGACTTCAGAGGCATTAATATGAATCTGATATTTCATAGTTACATACAATTGAGTAACAGAACAGCGAGAGAGAGATTTTGCCTCTAAAGTGCCGGGGTAATAGAGATAGATGTGGAGAAACAGATCAATAGATCTAAATAACCAGGTGCTCTTAGTGTCTGGAGTCCAGATCTTTCCCTCCTTAAAAATACACACACACAAATATCCTCACGCTATCATCATAAACATGTCACAATACACTCAGCTATACACTGTACGGGTCATGCATACAGTATTGCGGAATGTGTGTGTGCAAATGTGGTGGTGGTGATGGGGTTTTACAGGAAGTTTATCCTCCCCCCCACACACACACCATTAATCACTAAATGACGCCCCCCCACACACACCTGAACCCGCAGCCTGCACGTGCAGAGACCGGACTGGTGTGCTCTTAAAAGCCTCTTATTAAAAAATCCACTTTTATGAAATTAACATCCGGACTACAGTGATGGGTGTAGCTATGAACTTAAACTGACATGCCTCAGCATTTGTGTGTGTGTGTGAAAGCCATTAAGGACTCCATCACAGGCACCCCATCCGCATTGAGGGAGATAATGACCAGGTGTGGTTAGTGGTCACCGCGGCACAGCCATCAGCATGGAGATGTTGAATTCCCGCTCTCATGAAGCCGTGACTCACTGTAAATGAATATATGTGAGATTTTAATGCACTGTGGGTTTTCTTCCCTGCCTCCCAGGTGTCTTAAAGAAACAGGATTGTGGAGTGTTTGATTCCACATGCAGAACCAAATAAACTGATGTTGATATTTGCTACAAGACAGTGACCCCGCCTTACCGCTCATTAAAAGAATGAAACTGAGCAGAACTTCCTCTGTTGCACTGTTTACATCACTTCCACTCAAAATACCATTAAATTATCATAAAACCTGGACTGCGCTGGGAATTGCAGAGGTGGTTTGTGTTAAAGCATCAACACCAGTCTTATCTCAACAATTAACCAAAAACAAATCAACGCATTTCAGACATGTACATGTGCTCAAATAAAGAGTCTTTGGTATTTGACTCTGACTTTTAAAAACTTGAATGTGATGAATTTGTCATCAAGAGCGATACTGTTACAGACATTACAGAAATAACTTCCATTGTAAATGTCTCATTAACTTCCATTGTTTTAATCATATGTTCTAGCATATAACCCTCACACAGACCTGTTTATACAGACAAAATGTCTTAACAAGTCTGCTTTTGAAATGTTTCAGTATATCTGGAAATGTTCAAAAAATTGGCTCCTACAAGCATAGCTCTGTGCAAACACAGACACTTATCTTTTAAAGGAAATAAACATAATTTTGTGGCTACAGATTAACCTTTAAAAATATATAGCTCTCCTCTACAGCTATAAACCCACCTCTCTCTCTCTCTCTCTCTCTCTCTCTCTCTCACACACACACACACACACAGGCTTTGGTTGACTATCCCTGTGGGGACAGTCCATAGGCGTAATGTTTTTTATACTGTACAAACTGTATATTCTATCCCCTACCCCTAACCCTATCCCTAAACCTAAAGATCATAGAACACTTTTTGCATTTTTAGATTTGTAAAAAATATTGTTCTGTACAATTTATAAGCTTGTTTGCCCATGAGGACCTCAATTTTGGTCCCCACGGTGACACGAGTCCCCATGTGTTGGTGTGTATTCAGGTTTAGGTCCCCACCGGGATATACAAACATGAACACACACACACACACACACACACACACACGCACACGCATGTATGTCTTTCTTCCGCAGAACACAAAGGAAAATATTTTGAAGAACCGAACACCGAACACTGCCAATACCCATTCAGTTCTATTGTTTGAGCACAAAACAAGTCAATGGGTACCGCCGTTGTTCATTACCAACATTCTCCCAAATATCTTATTTTGTGTTCTGCAAAAGAAAGAAAGTCATACAGCTTTGATTAAATAATGACAGAATTTTCATTTTTGGGTGAATTATCCCTTTAAGTAGATGATGCACACATTTTTAAGAAAAATATACCTTTAAGAACACAAATGCGGTACATTCATACCCAGTTACAAAAATCATAAAACAGGGGCACACGCACCAGCTAATGTGCACTGATGTTGCTTTACGGCTGTGATTATGACAAAGCAGCTGAGCCTCAGCACGTTCACACGGCTGTTGCCGTCAGTAACTGGCTCTGTGCCTGTGTCTCAGTCATATGGTGATGAAGAGGAACCAGTGCCCGCTGTCACAGGGTGCCAGTAGCAATATATGACTCACCCCATATTCTGAGACTCAGGAGCGTAGCTACATGGTGGCCATGGGTGGCCACGGCTACCCCTGAATGATGGATGGACACCTATCTGGCCACCTCTGTTGTGCAAAGCAGTTTTAAGATGTGTGTCGGAGTTTATACAGAGTGCTGCACAGATCATTTAAGTATGCACTGAAAGTAACGCGAGAACATTACTCGCGCGTTAATATGATGTCATATGCTCACGCACTAATGCAAACAGTCTTAGCGCTATAGCTGAACAGCTGCTAACCGCTTCGTGACAGTGTACTGTCTGTGTACCATGGAAGTTCATCGCGAGCAGAAGGATCAGATCAGTAAAATCAGTCTTGTTTAACTGTATTTCATTCATTAATTACATTTTCGCGAAAGTTTAAGTTGGGGTACTGCAATGTTTATTTTCTATAAAAAATGCTAACTTACTGCAAATGATAGCTAGCAAATTATTTAAAAATAATGTTAGCACATGAAAGCATTGCAAATAAATTGTTTACTTTATGTTCTTTGTGTATGTTTTTGACCAGCAAATTATGTGTAATGAAGAATTGGTGTAAATTACAGTAGAAGTTAAAGAATTTCTGTCTGCAAGGATTTTTTGGTCACCATAATATTGAAAAATCACTGGGTCTTACCTGGCCACCTCTAAAAAAAAGTTCTGGCTACGCCCCTGCTGAGACTGGAGCCATGCCAGTAGCCACCCACTCCTCAATAAGTGGGCATCCAATACACATAGAGGAGAAATGAGTCAGAGAGAGAGAGAGAGAAAAAAGCAAGACGATAAAGCAGCTATAAAAGGTGAAACAATTGTGGGCTTTAAAGGTGTAAATACATAATAAAAATTAACGAGTGGAAAGCTATGGTGAGGAAAAAAAATCAAGAATAAACGAAAGGTAAAGGTACATGTAAAAACAAAAGACTTTCTTCATCCCTCAAGGTCAGATTTATCCTTTTGAGGGGAGATCTGATCTCATTTAACATTACTAAAAAAACAAGAGAGTTTTGTGTTGACAGGCATCTCCTCCAAGCCATGCCATTTTTGTCAAACACCTCAGTGAGGATAAACAGATCAACACTTTAGGATTAAGAGAGATAGTGAGATTATAAAAAGCAATGACTGTTTGCTTTCTGTGAGGCGTTGAGAGGCAGAGGTCAAGGACTAATCTGAAGCACATGCGTCCTGGGACTAAAGATCAGACTAAACCTGCTAGAGGAAAGCTCTCCCACCTTCCTGTCAAAGACATGCAGAGGTTACACGCTGTGTGGTAGTTTTCATTACGAATGTGTGGTTTGATTTGCAGTTACTGGTGAGCATTGCATAACTGGAAGGTGTCATATGGGTCCATGCTGAATATGTGAATGTTTTTCCACATATGCTGCACTAATTGTGAGGGGAAACCTGCGGAGTGGATCTAAATGAGATTAATTTTGTTTAATGGAACTGAGAGTAGTGCACTGTATTGGCAGCTGAAAGCATTATTGGATTAGTTCTGGGGGAGAGGTAGGCCTGTGTATCGACATCCCGAATTATTTCATGGGACGACACAAGTACACTCTCAAAAGATTTTACTTATGTTAACACAGTCTGATCTGCGATTCTACACACAAGCACACACACAATAGACAGTAAGTTAGAAGAACAAGCAAAACATACCAAAATTAGCTATAAAACACTTAAGCTGTAAATAATCAATTATGTACTGTATATGTGTAGTGTATGTGTTTATTTGATTTCACAGTACATATAAGCAATAAGGAACCATTTGTTTTATTTATAGGGACTATAAACACCCCAGCCAATGCCCCTCCTCTTCAGACGGCACTTTACAAGCCCAAACCAATGAGAAAGAACAGTATCTCATGATGAACTATTCCACCCGAGCACTTTGTGTGTGCGAGCGAGAGAAATAACCTCCATGAAAAATCCGTGGCCCAACGTGTGTGTTACGTTAATTTGTTGTGCTGGCTGTGCTTTTCTCTTAGATCTTCAACTCAGGTCTCAGCCTCTGTTCCACCTCCCAAAAAATATACCAAGACTAACCACCAAACGGCTCTTTCTTCTATTCCTTACAACCACACGCACCTCGCACAGCGGGGGAACTCATCTGAAATTATTTATGCCCCACGCAGCTACAATGTCTCTGATGCCGCTGATGGTTCTAACACTGGCCAGCTTTTTTATGTGCTAAATTACAATAAATGTGAATCATGAGCATTAAAGAGAATTGGCAGCGCGGCAGAGAATGGCCGACATCTAAGGACAGAAAAATACATAAAGGGAGTGCGGAAAGGCTGGGAGGAAATAATTACATTAGGAGAGAGTGTGTGTGTTCTGCATGAATTAGCTGCACAGCCTTTGGGACCAACCTTTTCCTTTCTTAACATAGATCATCAACTACAGTAAAGACAAAACACCGCTGACCAAATGGTAAAAACCTGCTCATGCTGGTAGATGCTGTTACTAGACCATTAGAGTTTCTTAAATGTTATTTATTTATTGAAAACTATTCAATCAAGCCAGCACGGCAACGGTGGCACGGAACCAAAACTCCAATGATGAATAAATGTAGAAAAACCTTGGGAGAATCCTTTCTCAGCTGGGAAGGTCAGTTCTCCTCTGACACATTTACAGCTGCAGTCACTGACCTTTGAGTAATAGTTGAAAACCTGAATTTACTCTATGTATATTATTTGTAAAAATTTTAAAACAAAAAGACCCCCAACCTTGGGTGTGTCTGTAACCTTAACACACAATGTCTCTACATGCTAGTTATGACACTATATTAAAGACCCACTCCAATGTCCATGCTAGACAAGCCTCTCACTTCACACAAACCTTGGCAAATGACCTATCTACACCAGGGTACAGGTCACCATACAGAGAATGATCTTAATATATCTATGAAAACTGCTTCATAAATTACAAACTGGGTTTTTGGGGGGGTCTGTTAGCCCGGGGCGCAGCACTGAATATTGAGATGTCATCCACCGGTCTAGGCTTGCTAAACTTAAACCAAGCTAATCCTTTACTTAAGACTACTTCAGCACATGAAGAGTTGTGAAAGTGTGTCAGGTGGCTCAAAGATTTATGTTAGCGAAAATTGGAAAGATAGAGTTAAAGAAACAGAATGTGGATAGCAAGTGAGAGAGAAAAACCAGAGCAAAAGATTTAGCTGCCAGACTGTTGGGATCAATCCACTTTTACCTCAGGTCCCCAAAGCCAAACCCCAAACATGTGGAACTAATCAACAGCTGAAAATCATATCACCACAGCCCTTTCTCTTTCTGTCTGTCTGTTTTTAATATAATCATAACATAAGGGTCAGGTATGATTGTCTTTCCTCTCTATTTGTGATAAAGGGAATAAGAGGGACCACGAGTCAATAAGAATACACAAAGGTTAGCCAAAACAACCAATCATGTCACAGCTTTTTTGGGGTTGGTAACTTTGAACAGCGAAGGTCAGAGAACACACTTTCAAACTCCTAAAGTACCAAACTATTACAAGTGAATATAAAAAAACAGCAAAAATCCATTTAAAAGGGTGAAGGAAAGGCTACATCATAAAACGAGGGACATTTATGGGTAATTTTATTATTCTTTGAGAAAAAGGACAGAAACGCTATTTAAGTACTCTGTTGCTTCACAATGACTGTAACTTTTAGAAAGATTCACATTAGCTCAGAGCTCTGAAGCACTGCAGTCCAATGAGAGGTGGACTTCAACTAGAATTAATGTTAACGTAACTTAATTTGACCCTAACTAGATGTAATTCACTGCTTGGACCTCGCTCAGGAATTTTTCCTTTTGGCTTTGCATTTACACACATTGAAGTGTAGGCCTACACACACACACGCACACGCACACGCACGCGCACACACACACACACACACACACACACACACACACACACACACACACACACACACACACACACACACACACACACACACACACACACACACACACACACAGATGTGTGTGGGTCAATTTCCTGTGTGACACCCCAGCTCTTTATATTGTCTGAAATCAATGCTAAATTACAACATAGAGCTTGAGAATTCTCTTCGTCCCTGAAAGATCAAACTTAGTACTGACACATCAAGTTGTTTTTGGCTGTGCTGGCTTCCAAAAAATGCTCAAATTCAGCCCCAGTGGGCCACCCACTAACTAGGGGTCAAGCCCCGTATTGTATCCATTAGTTTTCTCATTATTCTTCTTCTTCCGCCATGTAAGTCTATGCCAGCCCATAGAATCGTAAGAAGTAAAGTTATGAAATTTTGCACACAGATATTTGACAGTCTTACCATTATCCAGAACAAATATGGAGTCTTTAACTCAAACCCTCTAGCGCCAACAACAGTCCAAAGTTTCACATACATTTTCACTAGTAACTTTAAAATAAAATTGAATTTTTTTGAAAAACATACTTTTTCAAACTCGTCCTAGAGCGTTTGAATGATTTGACAGTGTTGATAAATATTGATCAAATGATTTTCGATTGGCCAATCCGTTCTCGTATAACGCGTCAACAAATTTGATGAAGAGCACGCCAAAATGAATTTGATGCTGTATCTTCCCCAAACATTCAGGTATCGACAAGAAACTTGGTAGGTGTCATTACAAGCCCAACCTGAGGTAGCATGCTGTGTTTCGGCGCAGCGCCACCTAGTAGTCCAACGTAACGAAAAATGGCATTTTTTACCAATTTTGTGGTTTGTCCACAAATAAAAAAGTTGGCCTCGTTAGATGCGGGGTGTCATGCCGAGTCGAACAATATCCAGTATTTCTATGTCGGCCATTTTGGGCGTCGGCCATATTGAATAATGTAGCAAAATGCTGTATTTCAAGAAAACGCATTAGAGGATCGTAACGAAATTCGCTATTTGTCATCAGCACCATGCCCTGAGAGAGCCTCTAAAGTTTTGGACCAACGCTACCTAGTGGTGAAGAGATTTATTTACAGGCCTATAACTTTGTCTGCAGTTCACGGATTTTAGTGGGAGTCATGTCCTTAGATTTCGGAATCCTTGCCGAGTCCAACGATACCAAACATGCCAGGTTTTGCCTCACGGTCGCGAATAACTTTGCTACCGTTACTCCGATCGAGATGAAACCAGCGTATAGCTACCTAATGGTCAAAAGATATAAGCAATTTTCTTGTTTTCTAACTGCTTTTCCCTGTGTTTTTAAACTTGGTTTTCAAAATGTGATAATCTGACATGTCCAAAATGTTTCCTCGGTCTGCCATTGTGGACGTTGCCCATTTAGAATTTTGTCGTAAGATGCAGTATTTTAGAAATGCAATGGCGAATCGTTATGAAACTTGGTATGGTTTATCAAGGTCATGTTCGGAGAGGACATGTAAAGTTATACGCCCCCTAGTGGTCAAGAGATATAACAAAATTTATTAATCTGCTTGTAACATACGAGGAAATCAACATAATGTTATTCGATTCACATTAGTATATTTGTTGGTTCAAGCCGAGTTCATTGATATTAAAGTTGTCATATTCCACCATACTTTCTGTCTGTCACATTAAATTATATAAAAAACATACTTTTTTAACTTTGCACTAAATTTTGTATATAACTTTTAGGGACACCCCTTAATAAAAGTTAATAAAAGCTTTTTGACTGATTAAATAGTTCTCAAATAGAGCCTTAACGAAATCAAGGCGAGCACACCAAATGGTCATGTGGCTGTACACTGTATCAAAGTGTAGGGAACGAGCGTCTGACAGGCAGGCTACAGTACAGGGGGGACGCAGAGCTCAGCTCAACCAAAGAGGAAAATATAGCGGTGGTATTAGAAAATGCATCCGAATTATGTTTTTACCAATGTTTCGTACTAAGGTGCATGTCACCTTGCACAATGAAAGAAATCACGCGTGAGTATACAACAGTTGATTCTTCCGGCTGCCAAATATCACGTTTGAGCAGCGCTATACGCAGTCTAGAACAACTAAAACATTGATGTGCTTGTACACATTTTACATATGCAATACATTTAACCATGCTTATTTCTTAAGCAAGTTTTTGCATGTCTTACAAAGAGAATTCACGTTTCTCGTCCATTTCCGTGCGTGGCCTCGAGCACACATGGGATTTTTTTTAAAGGGACACTCCACCCAAAAATGAAAACTCTGGTATGGATTACTCACCCTCTAGTTGTTCCAAACCTGTATACATTTCTTTGTTCAGTTGAACACAAAGATATTTGGTAGAATGTTAGCAACTGAAAATTCTTTGGCATCATTGACTACCATAGCAGAAAAAATTATAATGGTAGTCAAAAGTGACCCAGAATTGTTTGCTTTCCTAAATCCCCAAAAACATATTTTGAGTTCAATAGAACAAAAAATATATACAATACCTAGGAAACCATTCAGATAAGTAAATATAGCAATAGAAAAATCTTTTGGCAGTTGTTAACTTTGATTTGACACCGGAAAATAATTGGGCTAGTTTTCATTCCTTTTGGGCAAGTTTTGAGGGGTCATTGGGCTGCTTTCAGGAAGCTAGTTAGCAAGATCCCTGTGACCATCTGTAAAGCTAACGTTTACATGATGACTAGCTAGAATTCTATATAATCTAGTTCAATGATGGGATGGGACTATTTTGTATTTAAATACCTTTGAATTTTTTTTAATGTATTTTGTATTTAAATGTGTTTAATCTTAGCATTTTTGTATTTTCAAACTAAAATAATTTTTGCCAATCAACCTCCTTATTAGACTGCGTGGATGGGCAGTGTTTCAAATACATCCATTTGAAATACAAAATACTATTATTTTGTAATAGTATTTTGTATTTAAATGCATTTAATCTTAGAATTATTTTGTATTTATTTATGTATAGCCTAGATAATTCAAGAAATCAGCAGTCTAATAAAGAGGTTGATTGGCAAAAAGTATTTTGTATTTTGAAAATACAAAAATACAAAGACATTTTGTCATTATAGAATGTTAAGTTCTACTTCTGTAGTTATTTTAGTGAAAGTAACTCAAAAGTAATACAGGAGTCATGTAACGTATTAAAATTCTGAGACAGTAATATTGCAAGGTAAGGGATTACTTTTAAAAAAGCCATCATTGCACTGTCTCCAGTGTTGTGCAAGTTACTTCCAAACTGTAATAAATTACAGATTGGAAGTAACTTGCACAACACTGGAGACAGTGCAATGATGTCTAAGGCCAAAACAGACCACAGGCCTCTGTTAAGTTAATTGTTGGGACTCCCTGGTCTGCAGAGCCCCACAATAAAAGACTAAATTTAGTCATTAGTGAGGAAGTTTCTCAATGTCACCTAATCAATCAGCGTTAGTAGGGGACAGAAATGGGGGTGGGAGCGGACTTCTCTATCGCTCTCCCAGGCCACTCAAGTGATCAATAGGTTACTTTGATCATAATTAGATGATCAGAATTTTTTATGCACTGTAAAGCAGAAATCACTAATGGTCTCAGAGAGCTCTCACTCATGCACATCTCAATACACTTTTGTCATAAAGACCACTTCTATTCGACACCTGCCACAGCAACATGACACAATTTATTGAGCTCTTTCTACTTCTTGAAACCAATAGCCATTAATCAATGCTGATGCATCAAGGATCCATAAGGTCTGACCTCATGATTATATTAGCAATGAATGTGGAAAGTGCAAGGGTATAAAATATATTTAATAAACTTATCTTAAAGCAACAATCTGTAGCTTTTTTTGTCATAAAAACAGTTTTTAAAACCCGTCCCCATGATATACAGCGGTAAGCTTATAGACCGTTTCATCGAACGTGCGCGCCAGGACTGCAGATAACTTCCGGTCTGTGTTTGGCTAGTGTCTAATAATATAACTATTTATATTTTATTTAATTTATGTTAATATTCATTTATATTATTATTTTATTGTATAATAATTGTATTAAATAAACTGTTGAATGGGTCCTGTAGTTTGGTCGCATTTAAAGGAGTTGTTCACCTTCAAAATGAAAATTCTGTCATCATTTACACGCACACTTGTCATGTCAAACCTGTATGATTTATTTCATCTGCAGAACACAAAACAAGATGTTTTGAATAAATGATGGTAACAGAACAGCACAGCCCACCATTCACTTCTATTGTAACCAAGGCATGTGAATGGGGGGCTGTTAACAACATTCTTCAAAATATCTTCTTTTGTGTTCTGCGGAAGAAAGAAAATCATACAGCTTTGAAATGACAAGAGGGCATGTAAATGATGACAGAATTTTTATTTTGAAGGTGAACTACTCCTTTAAAGAAACCGTATGGGACATTGACATCAAGCGGTTGAGCTTGAATTTAGCCAAATAACGGTTCTTCAAGTAAAGGTTTCTTTTGCTTGTTATCAGAAATAATCTACAGGCACTCTATTGTTTGTGAATGTGTACTGGAAGTTAAGGGCAGTGGTTCTCAATTTGGGGGCCCCAAAATGGATCCAGGGGGGCTACAGATGTTGTGGTCTTTTAAGAATTATAGAAATTTATCATACATTTTATGTAATCAAACACCAGAAAAATAAGGCCACCAACCAAAAGAATTGTTGTCTCAGCATTGTACAACTGAATATGTTTTTGGCTTAATTCAATTTCTAAGTTTCAAAGGGGGCCTTACGACAAAAAAAGCTTGAGAACCACTGGTTAAGGGCAGTCCACGAAGACGCGCATGCCCAGTAACGTTTTTTTATGTTGTCACTTTGAAACCGTCTATAATAATGGTTTATAATTTGAGCTATTGGGTGCGATTTCACTTAAATTTAGCATCATTTGACTTTATCCCATGTAAAGTACGTAATGTAACCTGCAATTCTTGTTTCAAACAGGATGTCAGCTTTAAAATGGATAGATCTAAGTTTGCTACAGGATGCATTAAATGTTTAACATGTACACAGTATTGCTTATTCCGTATATTTTCAAACCACTTACTGCACAAAAAACACCAATTATTAGCAGACTTGATTTTGTCTGTTATCAACATTTGGATGTGGTTTAAACCTTTTCATCTCCTGTTTGTCCTAAGAAAATGGCAAACAGTCTTAATTGTTGCCATACTCCCCTAACACCCAACTGATTCCTGACTGACTGCTGAATGTGTTTATTTGATTCTAAAGAGTAGTATCCTTGTCACTAGTAATGGCACAAATAAGTAAAATGTCACCGGCAGCCACTAATTCAGATTTAAATCCCTGAGTTTAAAAATGAAAAGACTGAGGTACAAGTCTCACCAAACAATTTAAACAAGCTGTCACCAATTTAGACAGCCACATCCTTAGCCTGCCACAAGTTTTACAGGAAATACGTGACTTTGGTTTTCAAATGCAGCACTGATCTAATAAGGTTAATTAAGGTTAATTTTATGCCAATAAAAAAACTGATGGAAATACTTTGCATTTCTAGACTAGAATAATTATAGGTTTTGCATTGGAGTCACTCAGTCGATGCATATCCCAGCAGGTTATCTGATCAAAATCACCATTTATGTGTTGGCATTTTAGGTTCTCCAAATTACTTCAAGGTCTGCGACTAATCTAAACCATCGCCGGTAAACTGAGATTATAAAAGAAAATACACATTGCTGCTTGTGTTGCTGTAAACTGTAAATACTTAATAACAATGCTGGCTGTGTTAATAACAACCTAGACTAAATTTACAGATTAACAGTTTGCTCGCCAGTCTCATAAAATACAAAAGCTCTATGTAAGTGCATGTGTGTGGGTGCAAGTAAGTAACAGGGTTTTGAAGGGTCAAACATATGAGACAGGTGTCTCAGTTCATCGAGAGAAAATCAGAGCAAAAACCCAGACTGTGAGAAAATTAGAAGATATAACCATTATTAAAACTGTTCGGCAATATATCCAGATCAAAACCAGATGGTCAGCCTCTATTAGTCCTGACTACACGCTGTTAACGAATACATAGAGGCTAAACCTCCATAGCTTGTCTGCTTTAACAACCCGGCGAGAGAGTTTAAAGGTCAAAAGTGGGAAAAGGGTGTCTGTGTATGTTTGAATACTAACATTTCACACGGATAGACAGACAGAAATAGATTCGAGTGGGATAAATTGATGTGATCACAGCTTGACTTACAAGACCACACATTTCAGTCTTTAGCCACCAAAAGCTTAAGTCACCAAAAGGTTAGATCGCCTGACCTTTTCTTTCCTAAAGTCAACCGCTATTCAGATAAGTGCCATCTGAGGGGTTTTAAGTCAATAAGCTTCCCAAATGCAAATACACCACAATGCTGTTGACATATAAACAGAGAATCCACTGACATACAATAACCCGAGCAGCCGCAGATCTTGAAGGTTTGGAAACTGAGAAAGAGGGATTTCATTTAAATTGTACTGTTTATTTTACTTGCTCTGTTCTGCGTCTGTATGTTGCAATTGGTTTGGCATTTATATTGTGTCAGTGATGTTCTTTGCGTTGCAAATAAAGCATGTTAAAACCATAAAACCACATTAAACGTGAGCTTGAACATGAGAGACAAAGACACAAAGAGACAGAGACATCTATCAGCCTGGGAACATACGTCTCCGCCTCACAAACCACAATGGCTATTTTTCACAGCACCCAGTATATGCATCGCATATGTACAGTACTGTACGTTTATAATAAACTGCCTGATGTATAATCTAATAAAATACTGTGTAGGGTGCGAAAGACAGCTACTATTTTACATTTTTCTTATACAAACAATTAAACTTAATGTCATGAAATGAATTATATGATCAGCATAACAATCTGAGTCAAATGTTTAATTGAAAATATACAATACCTGAGTGAACACGAGAGAGAGAGAATGAATGAATGATTAAATGAAACGACGAGAGAGACAAGAAAGAGGAAAAAGATGAGAAAAGAGAGAACGACTAAATGAAAGAGATGTAGGTCAGACATAATGTATTATGACGTAATTTACGCTCATCATCAAGCCCGTAAGTATTTGTGCAGCATCTGCGTCAAGCCCCAACTGTGTCACTGGCACCAGCGGTGTGCAGGTGAAATGTTTTCAGCCATCCTGAGGCAAGAGAATAATGAGAGAGAGAACAGAAAGTAAAGACAAGATGTGTCGGTTGAACAGAGAGTATAAGAGCTCAAAGAGAGACAGAGGTGAGCACATAGAGAATAAAGAACTTATATGAGACTCATGAGAGCTGATTACTGTTATTACTGTAGAGAGACAAGAAAGAAACACAGAATGAGCGTAGCGAGGGTGTGTGTACAGGTTGAGAAGGACCATTTTTGTGGTAGCAAAAAAAAGCTTCTTAAATTCGCTGAATCACATTTTGTATTAAATACATGACTTAAAGGTCCAATGTATGAAACATAGCGGTATCTAGTGGTGAGGTTGTGAATTGCAACCAACGGCTCACTCCACCCCTCCCTTTCACTTGTTGCTTGCAATAAATCTAATAAAACTCAAATTACAGCTGGAGGGCTCTAAATGTTGCCTGGAGGTGGAATTACAGCATCTTCCAGCAGGGGCTGACTGGACCACACAGTGCTACCCTGCCAAACCGTGACCCCTTCGGCTGAGCTGTCAAGGAACAGCTGGATCTGTTGGTAGTTTTGCACAGATGGGGAAGTCATAATGAGCCTGTCAAAAAAGTTTAGGGTGGTCCTGTGAAAAAAACAGGGGTGTGTATGTACTGTACAGCCAACGGAGCAGGCTAATCTAATTTTGCTTAATCGGCTGCATAGCCTCTAAGGAACACCACAAACTCTTGAACATGAACGAAAGGCATAAAAATTAGACCACATCACTAAAACCACACATGATGCAACAAAATACATCTCATCCTATTTGCTTACATGCCACAATGACCAACATATGGTGCTTTAAAATTCTTGTCTGAGATATGAAAGAATAGCTGAAAGAGGCCAGTCTGTTATCTTGCATTTATTTTTAGAAATGTAGTGTCCTGTTTAGATTTGATTTCTTGATACGCTATGCAGTCCTTAACTAGACTAAACTTTTCTTTTAAATGATACGTGATAACTTTGTTTTTGTATTTTTCCCTGATGCCTCTCAGCATTCTGCTAGAATCTGACCCACTGACTTTTTCCTTGACTTTTTCCTTTACAGTAAGTAATTCTTGTCAGATACAAACTTAATACACATAAGCTTAAAAGAATAATCATTAGGAATATGTCTTAATTATTGTTTACTATAGCCTGAATGCTAAAACCTATGAAAACTTGGAACATACCTATTGCAACCTAATATTAGCATCAGCTTCATGTCATAGCCAAGACACAACCATAAAAGGTTAAAATCATACATATGTTAAAACAGTATTGAATGTTGTACAGTACTGTAGAAGGTGACTAAGTTCAAATGTACAACTTACAGTATGTTCTTCATTATCCGGTGCTTGGACACCGGCAGCAGAATCTGATTTGCTCTGCTTGCTCTCAGAGAGGCAACACAGATCTGCGTTTAACTGAAGCAGAGGCTGATAATAAAATTTCCCCCACATAGGGATGAGATTAACTCGCCCAAATCCGGCTCCTGCATGAATCTTCTGCCCTTCTGCACCTGGTCGTTTAACGTAAGCTGCTGACAGGAGAATTTTCACACTCTTTTGAAGATAGTTTGGGTGTTCCACTTCATATACATGTTTGTGAGTGTGTGCGCATGTTTCTCAAGTCATGTGGAAATGGAAAATTACATTAATCATGAATGTAGATACAATGTTGCTTGTCTTCAAATTAAAGGAATAATTTAGCTATACTTTTCCCTTGTGCCATTCCAAACTTGTACGACTTTGCTACAGTATCTTCAGGGTAACACTTTACAATAAGGTTGTATTTTAACCATTAGTAAAAGCATTTGCTAACATGAACTAGAAATAAGGAATATAGTTTTTTAGCATTTATAAATCTTTGTTAATGTTAATAGTTGTTCGTTTTAGTTCACTGTGCAAAATGTAAACAAATACAAACTTATTGTAAAGTTTTACCATCTTATGTGTGTTTTTTGAAGACATACAATTGCTTTGTGAAAGGGACAGACTCAAATTTTGTCTGTCATTAAAAAGAACCACAATTAAAGGGACAGTTCCCCAAAAATAAAAATTCTGTCATCATTTACTCACCCTCACAGAAAAATGTACAATGGTAGTTAAAAGTGCCCAAGAACTGTTTGGTTATAAACATTTTTCCAAATATCTTTCTCTGGTTCTCATCAGAACGTCTTGGTTATGGATGTAACCTCAGTTCCCTGATGGAGGGAACAAGACGTTGTGTCGAGCCGACAGATGGGTTCGTCCCTGAGAACCAATCGCCTGTGACTTAGAAAACGCCAATGAAATTGGCGTGCCTCATTCATTCACCTTTGTACTGAGGAGCCTGAGACCTCTCACGACATGTTGTGGCAAGAAGGGCACAACGTCTCGTTCCCTCCATCAGGGAACTGAAGTTACATCCGTAACCAAGACGTTCCCTTTCTGTCGGTCTCTCGATGTTGTGTCGAGCCGACAGATGGGGTTCCTATGGAAAACGCCACAACACTGTGCCCTGTCACAAGTGACTGGCCTGGGCGTGTCAGCCGTGAGCGCTACAGCGAAATTGTAACATACCAGTGGGTAGGTAGGGGGTCCCAGAGCTTTACTTGAAAGGTGGGAAGGCCCCTGCCTTCGGCCTCACAGGCGGCGGCCTTGTTTCTCTAACAGAGAGAAGCCGCCAGGTACCGTAAGGCCACTGGGTAAGCGCTACTTCCACAAGTGGGGGATGTGCTACAGAGACCACTTCCTACCGGAGGGAGGAGACTAGTGGAGATACCAACATGGTCTCACCGATGGGAGAGAACTCATGGGAAGAATGTGCGGACTGAAGGAGTTAACTGCGAGGTGGAGGTCCACCTAGGGAAGGTCATGGGTTACCAAGGTGGGAACCAATCATGAGGATACATCAGACGGAACCGCCCTGCTGGGGGGTTAACAATGTCCGGTAGCACTAGGTCCGGTTAGAGCTATGTTGTGGATAACTCAGTTGGTACCCGGCCTAAGGGGCAGGGCTGCTCTGCCCAGCCCGCCCGCAGGAGGTGCTTGCTTAGTGATGGATGGAGTGCCTGTTCTTCACCCAGTGGGGGAAGAAGGGAGGCTAGCTTAGTACACTGACCCCCTTAGGAGAAAGGGGGGAAGGTACTGTCATAGGCGTACACCCTACCGGCCGCCAGTCTTGCCTGATGCCTGCAAGACTCGAGCTGATACCGGTTTTACGCGGAGGCTGTAGGACCTCGCGAAGGTGATGGGTGTAGCCCAACCCGCAGCTCTGCAGATGTCTGCCAGAGAGGCGCCTCTCAGAGCTCCTGTGGCTCTGCGTGCGGTCCACTGGACACAACACGGATGGGGTTGGGTCTTCCTCCCCGGTGGGGAGCGCCTGTAAGTTCACCACCTGGTGTAGGGGGAGTGGTGGGAACTTTGGGCACGTAGCCGGGGTCTCAGGATAGCGTGAGAATCACCGGGCCCGAGTTCTAGGCAATCTGTGGACAGCTGTCGTCAAGAGCATTAGCTCCGAGAACCAAGTCCGGTTGGGCCAGTATGGCACAACTAGTTCACTTGATGCTCCTCTTCCCTGACCTTGCACAGCGTCTGTGCAATGAGGCTCACTGGGGGGAAGGCGTACTTCCGCTGGTCCCACGGCCAGCTGTGCGCTAGAGCATCCATGCCGAGGGGGGCCTCGGATGGGAGTACCCTAGCGGGCAATGGGTGGTGTTCAGGGAGGCGAACAGGTCTACCTGAGCCCGCCCGAACTGTACCCATTGAGCTGGGCTGCGCGGGGGTGGATTTGCCACTCTCCGCGAGGCGTCAACTGACGAAAGAGCGCATCGGCTGTCTGGTTCAGGTGTCCTGGGATATGTGTGGCTCGCAGGGATCTGCTAACCTGCGGACTCCACAGGAGGAGGCGTCGGGCGAGTCGTTTTAGCTGCCGCGAGCGAACGCCACCCTGGCGTTGAAATACGCTAAGGCAGTTGTGCTGTCCGACCGGACCAGCACGTGCTTGTCCTGCACGAGAGGTTGTAGTCCCTTCAGTGCGGGTAGCACATCCAACAACTCTAGGCAGTTGATATGACTGCGCAGGCGGGGGCCCGTCCATCGCCCCGACACTGTGTGCCCGTTGCACACGGCACCCCAACCCTGCAGGGAGGCGGCTGTCATCACCACGACATGCCTCGTGACCTGCCCGAGAGGGACCCCCGCGTAGAAAGGTCATTGAAGACCAAGGGGTTAGGGTGCGTCGGCAGAGAGGCGTAATCACCATCAGCCTGCTGCCGGTGTGCCACGCTCTCCAGGGAACTCGACTCTGTAGCCAGTGTTGGAGCGGTCTCATGTGCATCAACCCGAGGGGTATCACCACCGCCGAGGATGCCATGTGCCCAGGAGCCTCTGAAATTGTTTCAGGGGGACCGCTGACTATTTGAAATATTCCAGGCAGTTCAACACTGACTGAGCGCGCTCTGTAGTCAGTCACGCTGTAATGGAGTTCTCAGGGATGAACCCATCTGTCGGCTCGACACAACGTCGAGAGACCGACAGAAATGGAACAAAGACATTTATACAGATTTGGAACAACAGGGTGAGTAAATGAAGACAGAAATTTCATTTTCGGGTGAACTGTTCCTTTAACTGAATAAAAAGAACTGTCTCAAAATCTCAAGAGAAAGATTCATTCACTGATGCAGTTTGCAGAATCAACTCTCTGATTCAATGATCCGGTCACAGCAGTTCTCAAGTTAACAGTTCACTGGAGGGGAAGATTAACTTAAATTTCAGTCTGTTCATTACACAAAGTTATTGTGTGGCTTTAGAAGACTTGAAATATAGAGCACATGTCTGACGGAGCTTAATTCACTACTTTATGACCTGTCAATGTATAGAAATAGCTAATGAAATAATGTTATGTTTAACACAGTGTTTGGAAATAATAAATAACGGTCATGTTAAGTAAATAATCACCAAACAATAAATGAAACATGCATAAATGTTTTACAATGCCAAATGTGCAGCTTTAAAGCCCAAAAGTGTGTAAGCATCCAAACTGATGTCGTCCATTGCTTTTGTCGGATCACAGTTATCTGTGATTGTTTTCTTTTCAAATAGAATCCTGTGAGCCTCCATAAACAAGTTAGTGAAAATGTGATTTTCTCTAAGAGCACACGCCTGGAGATTGTCAGAAGGCAGCGCAGCTCCCACAACAACACCAGGAGCAAAATCAGCACAGTAACTGCACTAAATCAGGTCTAAGAAGTTCAACAAAAGGCAAGAAAACACACCTCTCAAAACGTACTTGATGTCTTGTTCCTCTGAAGCCTCTCAGGCCACCCAGCATCAGCAGCACCATATCAATCTTCACCGGCATGTTTCTCTGTTGGTTTTTCTCTTCATTTCTCTTCCGTCCAAGCAGGCACCAGTTTTGGAGTCAAGGACTTTGTTCCCTCCATTTCACGTGCCATAAAAACAAACAGAAATCAAGATGGCTGCCATCGAGATAAAGCGGGAAAATAAACAAATGAGTGAGTGTTACCTGCTGGCCTGAAAAATCTGTGAGCGCTTCCGATGTTTAATGTTCGGCGCAGGTTGCTTTATTTTGCTTTGAAATCACTATGCCTTTGAAGGGAATAATGCCTTTGGTTGGAGCCATCAGTTCATGTGGCTGAGTGCAATTTCACAACAACGTTTAAAGAATAGTTACACTGAGTTTTTAAAGCAGCTCCTGTATAAGATGTTAAATGCTTAGAAGTACTTAATTTAAAATCAACAAACACATCTTGACAAACCTCTAGATATGTGTACATCAACCTATGACAAAATATTTAAAGGGATAGTTCACCAAAATTAAAATTCCTCACCCTCCTGACATCCCAAACCTGAATGACTTTCTCTCTTCTGTTGAATACAAAAGAAGATTTTCTGAAGAATGATGGTAACCAAACAACACTAGCCCCCATTGACTTTCATTGTGTGGATTCAAAATAATAAGACATTTCTTCTTTTGTGTTCAAATACAAGTTTTGAATGACACGAGGGTAAATAAATGATGACAGAATCTTTGGCGCTGGTTGAATTATTCCTATAAGCGAAACTATTTTAATGTCTTCTAACTGTGCATTCACACCGCCAAGACTCTGACGCTAGGTATCGCTAGTCTCTTGCTACGAGGTCGTTAGAAGGCGTTCCTAGCTTTGGTTGCTCTAGTAACATTTATAAACAAACTCTGCAGTAACTGACGAGACACGGATGACGTGAGTTCCACTGCTTTACTCCTATTGGTAGTCGCTCCCGAAAGTTGCTCATCATTTGCAAAAAGTTGAGCAAATCTCAACTTTGTCACGTCGCTAAACACGGCCACTTCCTGTCACCAATGGTCACTGTCGCTCGTGTCGCCGGCTCTCCATTGAAATACAGGTAAATGACAATGCCTCGCTTTGTCGCTGGGTGTCGGTGTGAACGCACAGTGAGGCTTTTATTAAACTCTGAAAACAGCAGCAGACAGAAGGGTTCTGTTCTAAATAATGTCTTGGTGGAAGAAAGATGGAAAAAAACTATATCCATCTCACTTGAGGGCAAAGGTTGAGAAAGCCTGCACCTCTGTTGCCACAGGGGTGGAGGCTACACTCGGTTCCCCAGCGAATCTAGTCAAAGCGGAGTAAGATGAGGTGAGGACACCCTCTCATATGGACCATCAGTCTCTCAGACAGCCGCCCAGAAGCTCTCAGCGGGTAACAGGAGGAGAATGGTACTGATTGTGTAAATAAAGTTTGTGTATTCTCACACATACGCTGATCAGAGACTATTGCCGTAATCACTCTTACAACTCACACAGGGGGTATTCTCTAAGAATATCTGCGTTGTAGCACAGAATTACTGAAAGAATTAGAGTATGCTAATATGCAATGGTCGAAATACACCCCAAAATGTATTTTTGCACACTATTTTAATGGGACATTTCTCCCCCTTGCCAACCTGTAGGTTGTGAATACTGGCATACTGTACAGTACTTTGGAAGGACCATACAGCATTGTTTTCCCATGGCAAAGGACACAAATGCTATACAGCATTAGAAACAGAAAAGACAAAAACGGTGTTGTTTTCACAATGTTTGGGCATTTCAAAGTCTTTAGAGGCAAACAAACCTTTCCATTTAATTGGACAATACACAAAGTCAATAATAAGTCTTTATTTCTACTATGCCAAGGGCAAATAGTCAATCTTTAAAGAGTGCACTAATTACAATAAATGCTTCCAAACTGTAAAGATGTCTCCCATTACTAGCCACGGTCGACGGGATGCTTTTGTTTATGTGTTCAAGGTGAACTTCAATTCCCATAATTCAACTAAGATGGGCATGCCTTTGCTTCCTCAATGTCTGCCACCAATCTGTCACTGTAGTAATCAGTATAAACCTGGTCGGTTTAAGTGTGACTGCGAGGGTGGCACAAGCCTGTATTCAATCACAGAGGGCTAGCGAGTGGTCTGCTTTCTATCACAGAGTTTTCTGGTTTTTTCTCATTTTTTTACTTCTTGCTATATTGGATATTTGATATATAATAAAGGAAGAAGAGGGCAGCCCAGGGTACGAGGGCAGGAGGAATGAAGAGAAATCTGAAGAAATCTGAAAAAAGCAAGAATTCAGAACTGTCAAGTTGGACAGGGAAGAGTTACATAATGGACCGAGAGGACAAAGCTGATCATTTTTCATTATTACAAAAATCAAATTATATCCTCTAATGGTGGAATAAATTAGTGTAATCATGGAAGAATGGGTTGTTCATCATCTGCCCCCCAGGGATTCTCTGATTAATGGAGAACACGCAGTCGTCACTACCATTTTACATGCAAGTCACACCTTTTCATGCTGATAACCTAAAGTTACATTTACCTAGCCCACGGCGAACGGAAGACAAAAAAGCCCATCAGCCCTCATTAGAACACAGTGTGGAGAGATAAGTGCAGACTATTATGAGGATAAGACTACGTAATTGGTTAGATCCTTTCAGTGATGTCTTCACAACTGTCAGGGAGGCCCATCATCTAAAAACGCATACAGGAAATTATGAGACTGCGTGAAAAACCAAGCATTTCTAAGTTATTAACACATCTGGACCTCCTGGATGTTTAGATATGTCCATTGCGTGACATGTTCTAAGAACTCAGCGTCGTGGTGAACAGAGGTTCACCTCACAGGGAACTCACTGATGTGCACTTTACCAGAAGTTAAACAAGAAGCAAATGTTTGCTGTGCACGTTTCAGAAAGAAAACTTCCACCCTTTGGCCTAAACTCAACACACAACAGTGAAACAAATGCAGAGGAAAGAGTGAACCATCAAACAGAAACAGAAGTGAGTGAGCAGACAGGAGCAGTGTGTGTAGCTTATGGCAAGAGATCAAAGAAAATCGATAAAACAATTAGTCCGTCTCATATCCTGAGGATCATCCATAGAAATCTGTCAATGATCCAGTTCTGCAAGCAGTGAGGTTGTTCTCTTTGACTCGTCTGCGGGAGCTTGATGACCTTGGTCACACTGGGCTTAGCCCACCGTGCCTCTTTAATACCCTACTTCTGAATACACGCACTACCACACATGGAGTTCACGAGTGTAACTCCCAACAGGGCCAATATGAAAAACTACATCTGAATGCATCTTTTATCTTGAAAAAGAAAAAAAATGGATGTTTTGAGCATGTCGATGTAAAGCGTAAGTAAAAATAAATATCCGAGCGAGCCAGAGGTCATGCAAACTCTATGCTCACCTCAATACATCTCTGTCATACTGAAAGTGAGATTGAGAACAGGTCCTGTGCATGAACATAGCTGTATTACATTAGAGCTTTTTAAGTGCAGCTCAAGGGCATTTAAGAGAGCAAGCATCAGAGAGAACAGAGAGAAGGATGAATGCAGCACGCCGTCACAGATCACGTCTGCTCAGATGGCAAGAGTAACATATGCGGAAAAAAGGAAACCAAATATAGATGGCAAACACATAAAGACATGTTTGAAAGGGAAGAAAAGCATTCAAAAAAGCAATTCATTACAGCAATTATGACACCTACTGTAAACTTTAAAACTCTCAAAATTCTCTCATCATTTACTCACCCTCTTGTCATTTCAAACTTGTATGACTTCGTTTCTTTTGCAAAAATCAAAAGAAGATATTTGGAAGAATGTTGCTAACCAAACAATGGCGGTACCCATCGACTTGAACTGGTTATGTGTCTATACAATAGAAATGAATGGGTACCGCCGTTCGGTTTCCAACACTCTTCCAAATAATTTCTTTTGTGTTCTGGAAAATAAAGAAAGTCATACAGGTTTGAAATGACACGAGGGCAGAGGTGGGTAGAGTAGCCAAAATCTTTACTCAAGTAAAAGTACAAGTAACTAGAGAAATTGTTACTCAAGTAAAAGTAAAAGTCACTAGTTTAAAAATTACTTGAGTAAAAGTAAAAAAGTATGCAATGAAAAAACTACTCAAGTAGCTAGTTACTTAGTTACTTTGTATCTGATTATATAGGCCTACTACATAAAATTAATATTAACGCCAATATTTTAATATTACATTTTAATCAATATTTTTAATTATCATAAGCAGATATCTTTGCAATATGCTAGAGAGACTAAAGCATTTCTGTAAATTTCATCTAGTCCAGATGTCAATGTAGTTTACACAACTTATTTAGAATAATAGACCATGTCAAACTAAAGCATAAACTAAACTCAGAGAATTTCCTAAGATGATATAAAACATCTGCAGTGATCTCTTAAATGAAATACACAGTTTTGAACAAAGCTCATGTATTCTCGTGTTGTGTCACGTGTGTGTTGTGAAACGCTCTTACTTGTAAACAAACAGTAAACAGTGAACCACACGCCCATCAACAAGTTTTCTTCCTTCTGTTCGTCAAATGCATATTTCTGCAGGCTCACGTCTCTGTGTCTGACAGGTAACGCGCATGTTGCTGTGTCTGACGAACAGGTCGCGCGGGTGCGCGCATATGGCGGGCATTTATCATTGCTGGCAAACAATATGACACATTTGCAGTTTTGATTGTATAGATATAGATTAATATCCACTTCATCCAACGCTCTTTGTGTTCTGCGTGTTCTTAAGTTTCGCGCTACGAGGAGTGAGTAATCCTGCTTCAGATGATTCAGATCGTGCTGCGAACTGAACAAATCATTTGAACTGATTCATAAGCCTATTCAAAAGGTTTTGCCCATTGTTCAATTAATGCTTTCAAAAGAATCGACTCAAAAGAATCGATCACTCGGGAATGCGCGTAAAAAGAGACGACAACCTTGAAATAAACAACGCGTTTTAAAAAGCATATTTTAAAATGAAGGAACGAAGGAACGTCACGCAATGTAAGTTATGTAACGAAGTAAAAGTACAGATTTTCTATTAGAAATTTACTCAAGTAAGAGTAAAAGTACACACTTTTAATTTTACTTAAAAAGTACATATTTTCCAAAATGTTACTCAAGTAAATGTAACGAAGTAAATGTAGCGCGTTACTACCCACCTCTGCACGAGGGTGAGTAAATGATGAGAGAATCCCTTTAACATGCTCAGTAGATCAGATCATTGCAACCACATGCATCAGTCCTGAAATACTGAAAGCTCAACAATCTCAAAAACGTAACTATTTTACAAGGTGGCTAATTTTGGCTAATTCGTATGAATTCGTACAGTATCGTTGATACATAGTAGGATTTGCTTTCGTTTAGAGCAGGGTTAGGGGTGGGGCTTTAGTACAATTAATACAAATTAACCGCCTTGATAAACAGTTACGAATTCTTGTGAGATCAGGTTGGAACGCTTCAGCATTGCAACATACGGCCATCGAAGATGGATCAGTTACATTGCATGCAGGCATTTTTGAATACTTTTAACTATTTTTCACTTCTTCCTTCTTTTTTATACATGCTGTCACTCTCTTCTCACATGAAGCAATATTTGTAACTCTCTTGAAAAATAGCTGCAAAACATCTTTCTCTTCCCCTCTCTCAATCTTTTTCTCTTTAACTGCTCTTTTATTGGTCCTTTGTGAATTTTCTATAGAGTTCTTGGACAAAATCATGTCAAAAGCACATAAATATATAGTTCCTCTGGAACCTAAACAAAGTAATATCAGATCCTAAGAGCCTAACCCCTACTTCCTGAATGTAAGGACCCCTCACCACCTTGCTCTCCCACTCAATGCCTGGAGAGAAAGACAAAAGTGCAAAGCTGGTTTCATTTGATCATTTTTCATCTTTTACCTTTTCTCTTACTGTGTTTTGGTTGAAGGTTAACCGTTTCGACACTTAGAGCAAAGCCAGTCATCAGTCAATTCGGTTTTCTCTAAAAATGCAACCTGGCAGCCGATCAGATGACCCTTGGGAAGCGGTCCTCATCCATGTTTCAAGGCCTAACCTAACCCAGGTTAGTCTTAACATTTCCATGCCTCTCTAAACTCTACATCAACCCTTCTCGCTTACAGCATGCTGCGCTGGAGTACGCTGGGCTCACTGAGGCCCTTTAGGTGTGCTCTGGATGTTATGGAAACCGCTGGGAAAATGTTTGGGGCATTGTTAGCGCTGTTAAAACACTGCAAAATACGGCCTGCGACGGAGAGACCTGTCTGCTATGTGTGATCTCTGACCTGGGTCACTGAAAGAACCTCTGTTTCTTTTTACAGTAGGTAGAATGTGTGCAACGATGTGTGCATGTGTGTGTGAGCGCCATTCTCATCTGGAAGAAATGAAAAGCGTTTTGAATGTTTTGACAGCCTGGGTGAGTTAGAGTGTCTGTTAATCATAACCACACTACCTATATACATCTGATACCTTTCGAATAAACACCCATATGCATGGACGTACACATGCACCAATACACACAAACTCAGAGTGTATGATCTCAGATTGTGCATGATTGATGTATTCAACTTTTCATTAATAAATAACAATAATGTAAACATAGGTGTACGAAATGCACAATTATGAAAATTATATATTCAGATTCTTTTATATGACAATAAGACAAACCTCTTGCATGAATCCTGTGGACCCTGCACTTCTACAAATCCAAAAATTGTGTTTCACTGAAGTAGGCTAAACAGCATCACCCTCTGAAACACAATGGAAATAGTTGCAGGTAATAGACAGATTTATATTCCCATGTATCACCCTGTGATTTTTGTATAATAGTAAAAACATGGTCACATACCCAGCTGTAATCAGTTATCTGTAACTGGTGAAAGATATTCTGTTATATAGAATGTAAGTAGAACATATGGATGATGAGAGCAGCCACAGAAGTGAAGTTCAGCAGAGGTGCACTGCGCAAGACTGGAGAGAGAAAAGGGGTCATCAACAACAGCACAGAACAAAGTTTTCATATGACATATGGCTAAAATTGATCATGTGAGCATGTAGATGAGACATTTATATTTTTTCTGTGAAGGAGATTTCAACATTGTAACTACTCTACGATGAAATAATAATAAAAATATTGCAATTCAATGCAATTCGTGGAGTAACTTTACGCTGTAAATGTGTGTGTGATTGTACATGTGTTGCCTGCTTTGGAAAGAATATGCTCTTGAGAAATTACAGTGAGAAAAATTCAGTGAGAGATTTACTTTCTGTAAACACAGACTACTGTACTTTTGAGGGTTTTTAGTCATTCAAGTGTAGGAGCTGCTTAGAAAATGGGTTAGCTATGCCAGGGGTTCCCACATTTGTGAATGACAAACTGGTAACCATAGCGACATATTTTTCGGCTAAAAATTAGTTTTGTCCATCAGTTTAAACTACCGCTGATATGCACTGTGAAACTACCGCTGATATGCACTGTGTTGTGTTCACACAGCGCTCTTTTGCAGTGTTGCCATGTTCGTTATTAATGAGCACTTTTTGTTTGGTCTTAGATCAAAAAGCCTGGGCACTTAGGTCTTAATAAATGGTCAGTTGCAGATTTTGAGATTTTGTAAAATATATAAACAATTTGCATTTTAATGTTTATTTTCGTCTTGTCTTTATTTGCTTATTATTTCTGTGAAGATCTGGCAACCCTGTCACTTTAGCGAAGGGCTCTCGAAAGCGGCTAGCCCGTGTCATATGTGCAAAAGTGAGGACTTGTTTCACTGTTATTTTTATTTAGAGCGACCAAGCAACAAACATGAAACACATTGTGCAGAGCCTGGTTGTGGAAGAACGCAGTCGCTTCCTTCGGATTCTGATATTAGGAATGAGTGGTTAAAGTTTATTTTTAAAGAAGTTCCAGCTCACGTGGGTAAAAAATGTAGCGTTTGTTCGCTTCATTTCACCGTAGACTCTTTTGTAAACACATGTAAGGCACATGTAAGGCACATGTCGATGCTGGATTTGCAGAGAGACTGAGATTTAAAAGCAATTCTGTGCCGCCAATATCGGATCTAACCGGAATCTAATGTGAGTAAAAATATATGTACAATGCGTCACTATTGCTTTGTTACAGATGGCCTTATATGTCCTAATTATGTGTAACCTACGTGTCTAACCAAGTTTACAGAAGGCTCCAACTAAGCATGTAGCTTGTCAAACAGACACACAGAAATATACATCACAGGGCACACTGCTGTCTTTTGGAACTTTTATCCAATTAGCAGTAGGCGTTTACTTCCAAGTCTTCAATGCGGCCTGCCCATAAAAAACGAGCGTTTCTTGAGCAGGCCTCAAAACCAAGGTAGAAAACTGCCTATACTTATCGATTTTGATGTTTTTGAATGTAAAGACCATGTTAACGTCATAAGTAGACCTCAGACAACAGTATAAAAGAATAAAAAAGGCCAGTTCATGAGACCTTTAAAAGGTGCTTTTGTATTTTTAATGTCTAGCTGTTGTGTGAAATGCTTAAATGAACAGCAAACAGATGTTAACAACTTTCCATTTTTGAAAGTATGCTTTACTTTCGTTGGCTTTGTAGAGATTGGTTAAAACATGATCATATAAAATCTTGAGAGTAAACAGAAATCACCCTGTTTGTAGCTTCCAGAAGGTCTGGAGAACAATCATTGTTAATTGATCAAGGAGGAGCTACAATTTCTGACTGACGATTTACAGAGTATATAAGACTAAACACACGACTCTTAGAGCGTCTGCTTGTGGCAAGATGGCTGGAACTACAGGGATGTTTTGGCGTGTGGCTTTTTGTGCATGGGTTTGTGCTTTCTGTTGTGCTGTTCCACAGTTTAGTAATTTTCCCCAGGAGCCTCAATCTTCAGTCTTCCAGCAAACTGGACAACAGTTTTCTCAGAAGTTTTCACTTCAAAAGCCAGTGGTGCAGTCAGAACCTCTTGACAAGTGTGCTGTAGCTGATTATGAGCAGATCCAGTGTGGACAATCTGGTATCAGTGGTGCAGAGTGTGAAGCTATAAACTGCTGCTTTAATGGACAGCAGTGTTATTATGGGATGTCAGGTAAGGGTGTTAGACCAGTGAAATGTTTCTTGCCAAGCTGATTCTCTGATAACTTACTCTGTATAATTAAAGTGACTGTCCAGTGTATAAGAGATGGTCAGTTTGTGTTAGTGGTGGCTAGAGATGTTACTCTGCCTCGTCTGAGTCTGGACACGGTCCGTCTGCTGGGTGGAAATGAAGCACCTTGTGGTCCTGTTGGTGCAACGCCTTCCTTTGTTGTATACCAGTTTCCAGTCACTGCCTGTGGCACCAGCATGATGGTAAGTTTGCTGTTGATGATTTGGATGTCTAGAACAGAATTTATGTCAATCGTGTTTTTGCTTGCAGGAGGAAAATGGTTATGTGGTGTATGAGAACAGAATGACTTCATCCTATGAAGTGGGGATTGGACCTCTTGGCTCCATCACAAGGGACAGTCAATTTGAGTAGGTCATCTGTTTTCTCTTGGGACTGTGACTCCTAGAACAGATGTAAGAAGCTCACTCTTTGTTGTCTAGACTTCTCTTCCAGTGTAGATATTCTGCCACTGCTGTGGAAGCTCTGGTTGTGGCGGTCAACACTGTTCCACCACCTCCACCTGTAGCTGCTCCTGGACCCCTAAGGGTGGAGCTTAGACTGGCAAATGGCCAATGTGTCACTAAAGGCTGTGCAGAAGGTAACGATGTGCTAGTCTTCAAAATCTCCTCTCAAGAGGAGTGGTACTTGTAGCACTGGTCTCAAACTCTAGATGGGACAGTAACATGAGTGTTCATCCTCAGGAGATGAAGCGTACACATCCTACTACGGTGAGGATGAGTATCCAGTCACAAAAGTCCTGCGAGAACCTGTGTATGTTGAGGTGCATATTTTGGAGAGGACTGACCCCAATCTTGTCCTGATGTTGGGACGCTGTTGGGCGACATCAACCCCTAGTCCTCTCAGTCTACCCCAGTGGGATCTTCTAGTTGATGGGTGAGTAGAATCCCAAGCATTTGTCCAGATAGTGTGCTGTGAACGAGTCCTGACTGTCACTTCGGTTTTAGATGTCCTTACCAGGATGACCGTTACCTGACAGCACTGGTTCCTGTTGTTGGCTCGTCTGGTCTTCAGTTCCCAACCCACAACAAGCGCTTTGTTGTGAAGATGTTCACGTTTGTGGATCCATCATCACTGGCCCCTCTGCAGGAGACTGTATGATTTCCTTACAGCCTTCCTTATCTAAATTGCCTTTTGTATTTGTTGCTAAAGCTGATCTCTTTGTTGGTCAGATCTATATTCACTGTAGTACTGCGGTGTGCCACCCTGCTTCTGGTTCCTGTGAGCAGAGCTGTGCTAGGAAAAGTAGGTGTTTCACTTTGGTTTGTGTACAACATCAAAAGACCTCAGTTACATCTCACACTCTTGTTCCAGGGAGAGCTGTTGCTGGAAAAAGGAGTGAAGAAACTGTGGTTTCCAGTGGAGGTGTATTCTTTACAATGTAAATTTCATTGCTGATTTTAATAAAGTTGTTAGACTCTACCTGTTGTCAGAATTTGTTTACACCGTGGCATTTTCAGGAGTTTTTCCCAATGACCATTGAAGTGTCTTGAGACAGAGCTGGTTTTAAAGGAAACGCCTTTTTCATGTTTTACAAATTAAACAACCACAACAAATCAGACAGAATGTTGCGGACCAAAGGCAGCACTTCATGCGCCAAGCAGAAACGCCTGATGATCACAAACACCATGAAATGCTTCTGTCGAAGACCCAGGTGCATCACAGTCCAAACAGTTAAAGTGCACACACCAGCACCAACAAAGTATCAATTTGATAAAAAATCAAATATCAAACTAAATCCTAGGCAGTGCATTCAATACTACCATGATTTGCAAAACAAGAAATGAAAATGGCATCAGAAATTCATCTGTTTCACCTCTTCATATATACAGGACTTAAATGCTTACATTTAATGCTTCAGATGAGTGTGTGTGCATGAAATGGCCCGATCACTCAACCTGATCACTCAACCTTAGTGACACTCCTTGCAGTAAAAGCTTTTTCAATTAGGAATTCCATTAGCCTTTCTCTCGCTCTTGTTTTCCCACCTTCCAAACCTCATAAGACACACAAACAATACACAAACTTGATTGTATGCATACCAAAACAAACCTGAAAACATACTGTATATAAAACAAGACAAGGTAGAGGTGAAGATATAGATTTTTGATGATACATGAATGGATGATAAACTGTGTGTGGAAGACGACTTAAGATTTAAACTTATTACAATACAAACAAATAATGCAAATCACATCACACCCTTCTGATTAATAAATGAGTCTTTGGTTCAATTCATTCTATCATTTGAAATAATTATATAACCTGTTCGATGTAAGGGTCTTATTTTGTACAAAGATATACAGCCTCAATAAAAATAAGAGACAATTTCCAAATAATTTGTTCTGATTTTAAAATTTGCTATTTCTAGGTATGTGTTTAGGTAAAATGATCATTTTTGTTTCATTCGGTAAAAATATTTTCTCTATTTGCTTTTTTTTCAGAAAATAAAAACTGGAGAAACAGGTCAAAATAACAGACAAGATAACAAAAAAGATGCAAGATTATTTCAGATTTCAAATACGTCAAAGAAAGCAAGTTCATAATTACTGTTAAGCAATACAACAGTAATACTTGTAACTTAACTTTTTCCAGGGCTGTATGTCTCACATGGTTTTAATATTACTGTATATATATAGCATACAGTACTGTTGATGATATGTAAATATACTGTATATATTTTCTGTGAGTAATCTGTGCAAGTTCAGAGAGAGAGGCGGCACACAGAAAGATATTAATATTTTTAAAGGGGTACGTCATTGTAGAAAACTGGGAAACAAAACTCTATCACTCACATTGTTCATTGCACATGAGTCAGATGGAGATAAGTAGCTGGGATTATTGATTTTTATATGAAGTGTATTCGCTCGCCTTTAACCAAAGTCTCTTAAAACTATTTATTCTCATCCACAGTTATTAAACATGCATTGTTCTATTAATAAGGGCTATAATGTATTTGACAGTATAAATCAGAAAGAGATGATCTTTAAAAGAAGAGGGGTCTGGGATTTTGGATGTCTTTGGACATACATGTGTGCAAAGCACCATCATCTCTGCTTTCCCTTACATGTGTAACACTATCTAATTGTCAGCATTTGAGGTTGTGTCTAAGCATCTTTTAGAAGGTCACGACTGCTTCCTGTTTCAAATAGATCATCTGGGGTAAAAGGGGGTTGCAGGAGCAATACACACTCACATGGCGACCTCTCAAATTACTGTTTCCCAGAGGGGCCACAGTGTGTGTGTGTGTGTGCGTGTGTGTGTGTGTGTGTGTGTGTGCGTGCGTGCGTGTGTGCGTGCGTGTGCGTGCGTGTGCGTGCGTGCGTGCGTGTGTGTGTGTGTGTGTGTGTGTGTGTGTGCGTGTGCGCGTGTGCGTGCATGTGTGTGCGTGTGTGTGTTTGTGGCAGGGTTCAGCACTGTTTCAATAGGCTTCACATTCACCTTTATCAAAGGATTCTCATCCTCTTTCAACAAAGCAAAGTATACCTAATGGTTACTCTCTGTTAACACAGAAAAACACCTGTAGCTTGTGTGTCTGCCTCACTCACTCTCCCCCTAACTTTTGATATTAAGATTTAAGCCATCAAACTTACAGAACACACACTAAATGCTTCTATATTATACAAAGCAGATTGGAGTTTGTAACTTAAAGACAGTGAGAGGCTTTATCCAATACTCTTTACTGTTGAATGACAATAGAACAAAGCATAAAAGGCCCACGCAGCAAATCTCCCTCCTCCAATATCAAGAACCAAGTTCATTTGAGGAGGGCAGAGGTGGACAGATGACAGATCTCATTGTTAGATAACTCAAATGCTTCTCTCTCAAACAGATAGTATGAGATAGTGAAATTAAGAGGGAAGAAATATAAACAGACAGGTGAAGCTGTCATGCTAAAGTCCTAATACTCGTGAACTACATAAAAACTACAACAAGAGAGAAGAGAGAGAGAATCAAAGAGAGACACAGAAACAGACATGCAGACACAAACTAAATCTTTGGCGACAGTGTAGCTTTATCTCTAGTTTTGTTTTTTAGATGCTTCTGTGGGTACATGCCGGATTATATTTAGCATGCTAATGCAGTCTAATGAAGTCCATTTAAGGTTCAGATCAATAGAGGCCATGGAGGACAGACCTGTCCCTCTGGCCTCATCTCATCAGCCAACCCACAGCTGGATTCAGACCCATCTAAACGACACTCATTGGAATAAATACTGGCGGCTAATGGCTCATTGTCATATTGATGAAGTTGTTTGGCTTTCTTTAAATGACAGCTACCAAAAGAACAAACAGAAGGGCAGAATAAAATTAAAAGAATCAGATACTGTATATGTAAACAGACCCAGGGAAATATCATTCCTTCAGTCATTCGACATTCACCCCTTTCATGCCTTCAATTAGCCTGTTTATTATGCATTTCTATTAAAAGCAGCCAAATCAGCCTCCATTAAATTGTACGGAAAAAGGTTCAAAACAGCAGTGTAAATTTCCCTCTTTCTTCAGAAAAATTCTAGGGAAATGGACTCAACCTCTGCAGCCTCCTCTTACGAAAACTACAGCTCCATCATCTTTCAAGCGGGTTTTCTTTACCAAGCATTTGCTTTTGCTTTTTTCTGTCCCATCTTTGATGTTATCTATTTCATTCCAGATTTCTCTGAAGTCTTAAATGTAATTGTGACATTTTCATAAACAGTACTCAAGCCGAGTAAATGCTGGCATCATGTAAAGTTGGGGGGGGGATATGTCGCTTGGGTATTGTATTGCATTTTTCGGCACAATTTGTCACAGCTAAAAACAAACAGCCAAATGCATTGCTTTTCCCCCGTCTGTGATTATGTTTACGTTTTGTGATCCACATTTTCCCCCTCCTCATGTTACATTGTTTACTTTCATAATGAGTGTGTATGACTGTAGATGATGTTGAATAGAGCACAAGAAGCAGCTGTGATTGTGTTTTTAGTACTGGTGACTGTTCGGCCACCCGGATTCCCCAGGTGAGATTGCTTTTCTCATTTATATCCTGTTTCTCTGAGCTTTTGCTCTCTTCCCCCGGAAAAAGAAACATAGCTTTAGGGGTAAAATCAGTGGGAGGGAAGTCATATTATTTATAATTCTCTGGTGAGGATCATTTGAGCTGAAATAACTGAGTAAGTGTCACTTAAAGTGTGATGTATCCTAAATGCAAACCACCTTTGAAATGCACTCGCTGTAATTTGAAGGGACACTTCACCCAAAAATGAAACTTCTGTCATCATTTACTCACCAGACAGATTTTGCCCCCCATTGACTACCATAGTAGGAAACAATACAATGGTAGTAAAAAGTTCCCCAAAATTGTTTGCTGTCCTACATTCTTCAAAATATCTTATTTTGTGTTCAACAGAACAAAAAATTATAAAGTAATTTTTCCTACTATGGGAGTCAATGGGGGGCAAGATGTGTTTGGTTATAAGCATTCTTCCTAATATCTATTTATACAGATTTGGAACAACTCGAAGGTGAGTAAATGATTACCGAATTTTCAATTTTGGGTGAAGTATCCCTTTAAGTAAACTTTTAAGTCACAGTTGAAACGGTGTCTGCAGCGCTTGTATATTCTAAAGCAATGGTGCCCTCTTTAGATGCTGTAGGTGAAATGCAACTTCACATTCAACAAGTTTAATCTTTCTCGGTTGAAATTAGGGATGCACCGAAACGAAAATTCTTGGCCGAAGCCGAACATGATATGAAACACTTGGCCGAAGGCCGAATAATACCGAACATGGTTTTTTTCATTTCTTCTATTTATTAAGCTATTTTTTTTCACTATTGCACAAACTGAATAGTCAAAATGTGCAGTTTTATAATTTGGCTTGCTTTTCAATAAAATACAATACAACTTAATATAAAATTGAGTAAAACAAAGTAAATTCAAACAAAAAATTGAGCCCTATCCCATGAATAGCCTATATTAATTAGGCCTATAACTGACTGCTAAAAGAATGTAATGTAAGTTACTCTGTACCCCTACAACAAAACACTTCATTAAAAACTGTCATTCCACATTAGGCCTATAAGATAAAAATACGAATAAACTAAAACTGTTGGATTATTATAGGCTACATTGCAAAATGATTTGAGAGAAAAAAACATCCAATTCAAGCAATTCTGACTGATGCTGACTGACAACCATTTCAGTTCACGTCTCTCCTCCAAACTCCGCCCACAAAAGCTGACTGTTCTCTCAGAAGGTGCACTCGTGGCCAAGATGCACAGAACATACTTTGACAAGTTGTTCAGGGACTGTGTGCACGCGACCACTGTATGATGTCAAAGGATGTCGCGAGCGGCGGGGCAACTGTCAGACCGCCCGCTGCTGTCTGAAGTAAAGTTACCGACCGGTAAAGACGCTTTCATTCGGAAATTTACTTCCGTGCGGCAAGTCCCGTGCTGTGTCTTTCTCGGACACTTTAAAATGCTCCACACGCACGCACGCACGCACGCACGCACGCACACACACACACGCACGCACACACACACACGCACGCGCGCGCACGCACGCACACACTGCCAAAATGTTTGCGGCAGCAATAAAGCGCACGCGTCTCTCTCTCTCTCTCTCTCTCTCTCTCTCTCTATCTGCGCTGGTTGCTGCTTGATCGTATCACGAGTCATGTTCGGTAAAATTTATTCGGCCATTTCACATATGCGTTTTTTGCTATTTTCGGCCGAACATTTTCGGTGGTCGAACATTCGGTGCATCCCTAGTTGAAATTAAACCAAATTAATGTTTGTGAGCAAATCTTGCTTATATTCTATACTTACTAGAAATATTGTTGCTTCATATGCCAAATTGCTTGTGATGCTACACATTTGTAAGTAATAATAATAATTCGGAATATCTACATTTATAAAAAAAGTATAATAAAATAAAGCACATGTATAAATAAAATTGCCATTATTAAGTAATTAATTAATTACTTGGTCCTCTCGTTTTGGTGACTCAAAAGTCAGCTTGAAACAGACACCTTTGGACAAATAAATTACACTACCATTTTAGTTCGGTAAGGCTGTAGTAAAACAACTCAACACCAGATGGCGGCAAATACCTTTCTAATGTCCACAACTCACAAGCACAGATTATTTTCATTCGATTATCCAGTCTCAAATTACAAAAACATTAATTTTGCCACTAAAGCTCATTATCCTGATCCCTGTGCTAATAGAGGCACACATACACACATTAGGCATAAATAAATAATGTCTCACTGAGACATTAATCAGTCTACAGTAATTTAATTTTTTTCCACTGAATACAGCAGAAAGGATTCAGGTGGTCACAATAAATGAAAACCCAGATCCCAGATCACATCAACAAACAAAAACACATTTTAGCACATTAAGATTTGTAATGTAACATTATTTTCATGACACATAAATATTATCTTCATCATATTTCCACATAACTTTGATTACCATAATGCATGTATATGTTACTTTTACTATTTTTGGTAATTCCCATTATTCTTAATAGTGATTCATGGTTCATGAGAAATTTTAATAAATACTACCGGACAATATACATTTTTTGTAATAATAATGCAAAAATATTAATGGTAATAAATAATGATGACCTATACATGTGTGTTCTGTTACTCTGCAAATTAGGTTATGGAAATATCTTTCTAATCACTCTACTGTTCTTTCATTTTGTGTGTGTGTAGCCTGGGGCCACATAGAAGCATCAAGAAAAAGCAATTCACCAGTGACATTTGACCCTTTGAGGTCACTACAGTCCTTATCAAATATTTATATTGGGCATCGGGAGCGTGTGTGCACATAATTAAGTGAAAATTTGGGTTGGCTTGGTGATGGTGGGGGTCAAAGGGTCAAATGCTCTGATTGAAACCTTGGATATGACAAAAAATGTAAAAAAATCATGGAGCAGCGTAACCCAGTGGAATACCACCGAGAGAAAAAGACAGGATGGAGCAATAATGGCATACAAAAGGAGGGAAATGATCACCCTTGAGTCCCAAAAAGACACATTATGGCTCATAACAAAAGTATGGAAAGTGCTCTCAATCGGCTTTAGTGTAAGTAAACCGATTTCATATTACACTCACAGGGCGAGGCACAGGATACCAGGCTATTTCAAATCAATAAAGCAAAACAAATCACATTTCAATACACACAGTAGGGCTCTCCCAGGGCCAATTACCAGTTATATGGAGAAGAGAGTCCTTGGATAGCAAAAAAAAAGAGCTGAATATCACAAAGCAGATATCAATACAGACTGTGGTGTCAATGCAAACCAATACAAATAGCCTGTGTCTTATGCTGTGGTACCTTGGGCATCAGGGTTCACAGCCTGTGATGTTCCTGCATTAGCACAACATAATTAGGCCATGTTCCTGGAACAACATACCTATCAACCACTTGACCAGTCACAGCCCTAACTTTTAACCTAACCTTCACTGTAAATCAGAGAGAGTAAATTTGGTAACAGAAACAGCAAAGGATGTTGATCCAGGGAATCCCACACTTTAACACATAGTAGGCTACATTAAACATACCAAGTGATGCACTAATGATGATGTTTGTCACATGATGACAGGCTCAAGAGACAAGGAATGAGAGTGCTGATTAAAAAGCAACTGACAGAGAGAGAGAGAGAGAGAGAGAGAGAGAGAGAGAGAGAGATGGCTGTGTATAGTAAGAAAAAGATAAAACGTGGATACGGGGGACTAGGGGCTCTCGCGAAAGCAAGAGAGAGAGAGAGAGAGAAACAGAGGGGGGTTTAAAACGTCAGTGCGTGAAGCAGCCCTGCTGCCAGTCTACAACTACTGATATGTGCGACACTCGAAGAGTTTGCGCTCCCGTCAGGCTCGCGCACTGGAAAAATGACCACCACAAACATATAAAAAGGCGGATAACGGGGATGATTTAACTCAAAATCCAACAATAAATGGAGTAAAGCGGACGCTTCGTCTCCTCTTTCATCCCCGAGGATAGCAAAGATGAAGTGTTCCCTCAGTTTCCACGCACCTTTGGATGCCACGCGCTCCTGTTATCTCATAAAGTAGCGAGTTTACCTTGACCGAAAGCAGGTGGGATTCCACTCACAGGAGAGTTTTGTCGGACATGGCACCGAGTCTTTGCTGTTTTGGATACGGTACCGAGGGAGCCGCGTCTTTTTGAACGGAAAGCCTGTAGAGGGAGACCGACGAGATGCGCTCCGACCACAGCTTCATTCTGCTGCTCCTCAACGGGACAGCGTGCTTGGTAAGCGGCTGACATGAGTTAAAGGGCGATATTAAGTTTCAATAGGCTACAGTGTTTATTCAAGCGAACCGTGTGTTTGTAAACGGTTGAGTGCCGCGCTTCAGGTGGTCATACCTGCCTGTCACCTGCGCGCCGAGGGGTGAACATTAACTGTCTTCCCGCCGTGTGCTCGAGTCTCCAACGGTCCACACCTGAGGGCGGGAGTTTAGGGCGCGAGATGTGGATGGAACCGCACGAGCGCGTTTTGACTGTTCCTAAACGCCACGGTTCGGAGAGGGGAAAAGAGATACGGTTAAAAAAATAGGGGCGTAATATAGGCTACCTGACTTTAAAAGACGGAATCAGTGACGGTCCCTGGTTGACTGATTCCTGGCCCACAACCTCGGCATATAAGACATGCCTCAAAGAGGGATCTTTAACATGATTTAAACTTTTAATAGTACTTTGGCAGTTATAAGCGTATAAACATATTATAGAAAATGATGACTTTAAAATGTAGTGCTATTACTGTCTTTCAGAACTTGATAAAGTGCGACTTATAAATGAGATTGTTTACCTTTGTGACGTTAATACCTGTGCTAATATTAAAAGTAAAAGATTATTTTTTAAGTAGCAATTTTATTAGTTGGTTCCACTATTTACTCAAAAATCTGAATAGGCACGTGCTTCTTAGAAAAAAGAATAATCAATCGTAATAGTGTTTCTACATTTTAAGGAGTAGCCTACATTCAGGAGCAGGACTTGGCCAGAGGAAATTGTTCTTCTTGGCACTCTCTGAAGAGTCTTGCACCCACCTTGGTGTACTTACAGTATGATATCAATAAGTATATATGCCAAGGGTTGTGTTCAGCTAGCTATCAGTTTGTTATCCACCTGCTATGGGGGTGTTATAGCTTAACACCCGCAGTCTAAATTTAATACCCCTCTTGCAACCTCTGTGTTACAATTATCCGCTGTGTAGTTGGAATAATTCATGACTTCTTGACACATTTTAATCCCCTTGTATTCTGCAGGGATACAAAATGCTGTCATTAAGGTGAACGGAATTTCATGTTGTAAAATGTAAGCAACAATGCAAACAAAACAAAATGTATTTGTGGAGTTTAATTACACGCCGCAAAAGGACACACAGATTTGATTACTTACATTTGTCCATTTAAGAATCATTCGGAAAGGGGCAGACAACTGAGAATGATGACAAATCTTCCCTAAGTTAATGACAAAACACCTACATGCAATGAACTGAAAGGGGCTGCCAGTGAGAGGAAATTTAATAAGGTCACATTTACGTAAATCTGAAACATAAATTTGGATTTGATGGGGTCAGCCTTATCTTGGAGGCAGAAAAGAGGGATGCACAACATACCAAGGACATTACCAAACTCCTGGGCTTCATTTTATTATTCAATAAAATATTTTTTGCGATGTGAACAACAGCCTCATTAAATTACATCCGAGCATGCAGAGTGCTGTCAGTTACTTAATACCTTAAGATGACTGGGTTGCAACACAGTCTCACGGGAATTCGTGACAAACTGTAATCTGTTAATTCGTGTTTACTGACACGAATTTCCCCCTTTTTCGTGTTAGTCAGCAAGACTTTCAATCTAATGTATTTTAATACGCGGTATCTTTCATACAGTATGTATATATAAATCAGCACAATCTGGTGGGAATTCATACCTATTTTACAAGGTGGCTCATTCGTGTGAATTCCTATTTCCTACGATCTCATTTGTATGTTTTTTTATGATCAGACTTTTCTCCTGTGATGTTCGGTTTAGGGGCGGGGATAGGGCAGCCATTTATCATTGTTTTGCCACCTCGTGAAACTCGCTTTTTTAGCAAAATTAGCCTTTGCGGATGTGATTGTAGGGTTTGGGGTGAAGTAATTACGGTGTTGGTTAGCCACATCCTAAAATATGTACGACATCTTTTGATATCAGGTTATAAATATATAAATGTAAATACACACGCAGTCTGTGTATTGAAAGTCGTGCTGAGTGACATTAAAAAAAGGTTGTGCTCCATGAACACCAATGAATAGATTCCAAATTTCGTGTCTATGCCACGAACTGCCGTGAGACTGGGTTGCAAGATACAGTATATAACCATCCTTTATATCAGGAAGACACTAATAATGTAATTATCCTGTTCAGCTAACGGTATTTGGTCATTTATCTACCACATTACTTAAACCTGAGGGACAGCAAAACGCGAGAAAATGGCTTCACGCCTTAATTGGACATCATGAGTTATTCATTTGCCGCGTAACAGTGATAAATTACAGAGCAATCTGCGAATTATCCCTTATTAAACAACATTATGCAGAGATTATTAATAGACGTGTAGAGCACATTAATAATCAACTTTAATTTTCAGCCGCTTTATTGAAACTTAAGGGCCAGCTTTAATAAAGCCTTCAAGCATTTGTTCAGTTAAACTCTGAAGCTTTCAGCAAATGTGTGCACTACCATGAGCTCACTGGATTTAGCAAGTGAGACTAATCAACTGATACTCATGAAAATGTGGCTTGTGAACATTAAAAATCAGTTCACATGCACACTGCAAGTTTTTATGGAGACAACCACATTAAATGCGGGAGCAAATCCATCAGATCATAATTTTGTGTGTACAGAATACAGGAGTCACTCCTGAAATCGTTATGGTTGGGATACTGAAAAATCGAAAAAGAATCCAAATATGTCCAGACCTGTTCATTAGTACAACCAACAACTTTCAATTCTTTAAATAGTTTTACAGCATAGATTGGCCTACACAAGTCAAACCTTTTCACTCTCTTTCTCTCTTTATTGCGATGATTTAAGTGATTCCTCCACAGAACAATGTCACGCAGTCAAGAGCTTATTGCAGGCAATTACCGCGTTAAACGTGTTTATGCTGATGATATTGGCCCAGCATCATTCTCATTACGAGCTCATTAAATTAATACAGTTACAAGATGTAATTTTTCAGAGCCAGCAGTCCACTTTCTACACAGTCATGAGGGAAAATAAATGAAACACCAGCATTAAAATCAGACAAGCTTCAGTCCATCTGTGTGTGCGCTAAGCTTTGGGTTCGCCAAAGAGACATTGTAGGAGAAAACACCTGTTCAAAAAAATGTGGAAAACACAAATAAATAAAAAAAATCCCAAACCATGGAATTTGGAGGGACAATTCTGAAATACAAGCTAAAGCACTGAAAGATGGCAGTTTATAGCCTAAACAGAATATACCTTCAGGCCATTCAGGAGAGTTTAACAGAGTGTATTCAATGACTAGATTTGAAGGTCTTTGAAATCACAGTTTGCGTGCAGTAAGCTGTCAGATGCTGTGACTCTCCTGTTCTTCAAGACCTCTCCTTCCCCTCACGCTCCGCTACCTTGTCTGGCCAGATTTACCCCACAGGAACATTTTGAGAAATGTTTCTTTAACCCGCAGCTCACCCTGAGACTGAAAAAGGGCATGTTAGACACTCAGACAAATCAGTAACAAAGACAAAAAACACAGTTCTGAAATGGGTGTCAAACAATAGTGTAGTGACAATGCAATGCACAAAAGACTGTGAGATACACACACACACTGAAGACTTTAGATTCATTAAACAGTCCTGTCTACCTGTGTGGTACGTGTTGATTTTATGCATAAGCACGGCCTGGTTGACCCCTGGGGCAGCCTGCGGAGGTCCTCCACACACCTCCATTCTTGAGACGGTATCGTTGGCATGACTGTCACAGGCAGGATTTCCCGTTCGGAGATAACAGTTCAAGCTAGAGAAATGCACAAGACAACTTCAATAGAACTGCTTCTATGCATAGATTATAAGCCCTCCTGTCAACACTGAAAATGAGTGTCATCCCCTTTAATTATATTGCTGTTAAATGCCCTTACATAAATACTGCAGGAAAGTTTAATTGAGACGAACACAGAAGACTACGTTACCGATTTTACATTTACATTGCACTACACATAAACGGCAGGAGGTGATTTTGTAGTTGCCCTTTATGTCAAACCTGTTTTCTGGGTTCAAGGGCCACGACTGTAAGGACAAAGACATCTACAGTACTTAAGTATATGAACACAGGCGAGTAAGCTTGGCCAACACATTGCAGTGCATTCTGGGTGTGGTTGTCCCGTACATAACTTTCTTTACTGTGGTGGTAACAAACCTTAGTACTCAAGGGGGCGATAGAGTTTACTCCAAATGTGACAATATTCTAGATATGTTGTTATTAATCAGGTGGTTTTCTGTAAACATATTGACCTGAATTATCTTGGTCAGCAAGTTTTCTTCAAACTTACATTGAGAAAAAACAGATTATAGATGCAGACGGTTAATGCTCTGGCACCCCTTGCGGCAACATTGAGAATGCAGCACGTATTTGCATTGAGTTATGAGTTTGAAACATGTGAAAATGTAATAATGTCAGAATATGTAAAGTGGAATTTTAATAGATGAAAGCTCTTGCGTTTTTGTTTGCAACTATTTATTACATTACAATAATTTGATCTGTCTAATGGGTGTTTTAAATGTACTGTATATCGACTCGAGCTATGAGGTAAAGAGTAGCAATTCTGCAATTAAATGCAAAAAGTGCTAGAAATAAAATTGCAAAATTAGGAAAAAACAAGGTAAAGAAAATAAAAGTGCCTGTGCGCACAGTAAATACTGATAATATATAAATTCTAGGCTATTGTTATATGTGTTGCACATATACTGTATATGTACACAAAATTATTTAATATACATTGAGAATGTTGACAAGTCAGCTCACAAGTCTGTTTTTGCTTTTCCATACCTTTAGTTAGCTACTTTCTTCCATTTTTAGTCTTTTATCTCAAAAACACATTTATAGTTTTATCTGGGTTTTAATCAATAGACAGAACAATCAATTGTCATCGAAAGTGTCTGAACAGCTTGATCAATTATATCTGGAGGACAGATTTGTCGGTGTCTGATGAGGTTTTGGACTTCATATAGTTTTCCATTCAGAAACACATCTGAAGAGAGGGGCAAAGTTTCTTCATGGCCGCAGTGCCACATCCACTTATTTGAAGCGCAGACATCTGTCACCATCTGCGAAAGCAGACAGATGGTTATTGTACTACCAGAGCATTGCAATGACCTCATCAGGGTGTGACGAAGGCATCTGCTGACATCATTAGGGTGTGACATAGGCATCTGTTGGCGAAACCTTCAAGGCTGGATGCAAACAGAGTCATATAGCCTTTACTAAGGTCGCCTCCAAAATGTCAACTAATATTTCTTTAAAAGTAAAATTCTTATCCTGCCATTGAAAAAAAACATTGAAAGATTGAATTAAAAGGGGTATTTCAATCAAAAATACAAATTATAATATAATTTTTTCATCCTCATATCATTCCAAACATGTATATAATTATTTTCTCTGTGGAACACAAAATAAAATATTTTGAGAAATGTCTTGTTTTGTCAGTAAATGGGGGCCAATTTTGTGTGATTACCAAAATTGCAGAACAAGGAAAGTAAATTATGATTTTTTTCATTTTGGGTGAAATATGTTTTTTTCTGATGGAAACTTTACCATATACAGATACAATGGGTGTTTTTTCTTTAATGTTTGCCCATTAAAATAAGGGACTAAACAACAGCATTTTCTTATTCATCCTGGTCTTTTGCATACCAGATGTAGAGATACAGTATGGCCCCTCCAGTATTAGTCAGGTTCTACTAATGATATGAAACATTGGCGTAACAGTACTAGATCGATCACATTCATGGTACTTCTCCTTTGAAATGTTATCACACCTAGAGTCTTATGGCAGCCAGACATTACTTAATGCCAGACATCACTTTCCTACTAGAGAATTTATCAAAGGAGTCGGTTTCCTTCCATTCACCTGCCCTCCCTCTCTCTCTCTCTCTCTCTCTCCCTCTCAGTGTTCCATGAATGATCCTAACAAGTGCAAATAGGGTCAAATAGATAAGATCAAAACTGCCTGTTAGAGCCTGTTCTATGGTGGTATGGAGAATCCCATTACTCTGTGCATCAGCTGTGCTCTCGACCGTGGAAGATGGGAGGGAGGGGGAACAGATGTAGTTTAGGAAGGTGTTTGTGTAGATGAGATAGAATCAAATCTCTTCCATCCTGGACACCGAATCCATCTCTCACCTACCCCACATAACCTTGGAGGAGAAAACCCTTCAACCTGCCTCACCCCTACCTGATCCTAATTCACCCAGCCCAGGACAAAAATCTCATGATTGGACCCTCAAATCCCTCAGCACAGTTTTCTTTCAGCCCTCTATCCTCCTATACCCCCAGCAAAAATTCACATACCGCAGATAAGATCACACTGATTTGCAACCATGAGCACGTTCGCTGTGTCAATACGGCATAATGCAAAAATTTGATAGCCAATCCAGGTACCGCCATCTCTCAGTGAATACTAAATTAGCTCCGAGTCCAATGGACATTGCTAGTCTATATCCAACCGAACCTTGTGAGATGGTCAGCTCAGGTGGCCACGTAATAAAGGCCAGTTAATGGAGCTGGCACGTACCTTGTCATCTGTTATCCAACTAGCTAACATAGATCAGTATTTGCGTGAATAGGTTACGGTCATGTTTAGGAAGCATTAAACAAATTTGCAACCATTTGTATTGTTTTGTCATTCCCTTTCAAATTATAAACTATTTGTAGTTTTAAAAAAGTTTGTTGCTAAAAATATAAAGTACTGTTAAATATGGCAGGGGCATACTGCACATTTGTACAGAGCCAGAAGAATAAAAATCTGTATTCCTGAGCCATCTATTTGGACAAAGTAGTGGAGCAAGCAGCAGACGTATGTTTGTTTAGTAGCTGGGGCTGAGGTGGCGAGTGGGTGTAAGGGTCTGCATATTGGGCTCTTGTGACCCCCTTGAAGCTGGCATAAATTATTCATTAAGAGTCAAATGGCTTGTTTCTTGTGAAATTACCTTTCTCTCCCCTTTGTGTTCTCTGGCTCCCTTGTGTCTCTTGCCTTGGTGTGGAATAATTAGTTCTAAGGGCAGAGCCGTTTTCAGATTTTAATCATGTAACAGAAGGAGAAATCTCCTAGCGTGAGCGGATGGGGTCTGGAGCAGCGAGCGAGAGAAGTAAACGTGTCGGCGAATACTCAGGAATCTGAGTGGGATCTGGGGCCTTTAATTAAAAATTGATGTCATATTAGAGATGGAGATTTCAATCCAAAGCCTGAGGAAACACAGAAGCACATAGCTCTTATTGAGAAAGAGACACATAGAAAGTGAGAGAGAGAGATGCGTGGGGAAGGGGGGGGGGTAGTTTTCATTGCACCCTGTCTGGTTCCCTTCCTCTTCCTCAATTATGTGGAGTGATTTAGAAAATGAAAATCTCATCTCATATATTGTTTTCAGCATAATATTCAAACTTAATTTGACACGCAGGTTAACAGCACAGTGTCTTTCTACTGGGACCTAGTACAGTATGTCTGTGTGTTTGGCACTGAGCGGAAGTATAGTACTAAATTAAAGACATGTTGTCAGACTTATTGCCAGATTTTAGGATACACTTGTCAGAGACCTTGATTCATTTTCTACCGTTCTCCTGGGAGATTTGTGAAGGGCATATGTCTTGTCAATGTCGTTCTTTCTCTCTAATAGGATTCATATGGTAGCAGAGGCTTGTGTTGTCTTTCCTACTGGCAATAGTCCTTTATCTCTTAATCTTTGGCCTATAGTGGAAATGCAGTGGAATATGGACCTACTGTACTGTATATTTTGCCTTTTTAAGAAATAACTTCACGGCACATTACAGTCATATATGTTGATTATTCAAAACAATGGTAGAAAAGTCAAAGAAAACAATATTAAATGCATAAAATAAGTAACGTTATATACTTTATACTGTAGTTATATTACTGAAAGGCTACTTTGCAACATTGCAAAATTCAATGAAAGGCACTATAAAAAAATTAAATTGAAAATATATTCAAGTAAACAACGTCTTTAATGTCGATAACCATACACAGCAAAATCGGCAGTGTTAAAAAAGGTCAGATTAACTCTCATAGTGTATATATAATCCACACTTTGAGAGTGTGGATTATACACTGTGAGTGTTAATTTGACATTTTTTAACACTGCCGATTTTACTGTGTACAAAATCGTGACCCAGACTGTAAAATCCATGCTAAAGTCCCAAAAATCGAATTATGAAATAATGTGCATCAAAGTTTGATTTCAACCATAAATTTCACTAGAATTTCGGCCTTACTCAGTCAATATTGAAGATAACAAGATTATATTTTTACTCAATATTCTTTATATTGTGTATGATGATTTCATGTAGAAAACAGTAAGTCACAAAAAAACGACGTCAGTTTCACAGGCAGGGTCACAATTGTAAAGCTGTTCACAGGACGTAAAAACAAAACACCACATTTAAGATCATTTAAGAAAGATTTCAACCGCACTGTAGTCCATTTCCCCTTCAGAAAGGTTTCCATTAACTGCAGTGCCTGTTTCTTTAAACAGCCAGACAAAAAATATGTCCCTCTTTTTCCACTGCTATCAGTCTGAAACTTGGTAATAGTGTATCTGTCTGTTGTACTATTGCCAGGGGAGGTGTGATTCAAAGGGCTGGAGCTGTCTACACGCTCTCACACACTCGTTATGGAATATTTCAGCCCTGTGAGGCCATAAGGTTGCTGTTTTAAAAGGTTAGCCACAGCAGACTGCAATCCTACAGTTGATAGGAGCTTAATTTAAATCCATATTGAAAATTTCACTTCAAAGACAAGTTATTATATGCCAGGTGTTATTTTATTCTCTCGAACAGACTTCTCATAACAATATGAAAACAAGCACTCACATTTAATTAAAAAGTGCTTTAGTATTTCACAGCAAAAATGAAAATATATGCAGCACTGAGAAAATTAGAACCTCAAGCAATATTATTGTTAAGCGGGAAATGAAAAAGAAGTCGAAAATGCATAGACTTGTGTTTAGTCGTGTATAATAAAGAAATAATTCTGACTCTAAAATCAGACTGAATGAGGTGGACTCTTTTGCAAAATTTCAATAAATGCACCTTTGACAAATTCACGACAATAAACAACCTACTTTCAGGCTAATAAACAAAATCACTTGGTGAAAGAATTGATTATTCAGATAAATAATATTACTAAAAAAGAAAACTATTTGCTAAACATTATTGCATCGGCATTTAATTTAAGCAACACACTATTAGAGGCTGTAATTTACGGTGGTTTTACCACATTAAGAGGTTTAGGCTGATTTACAGTATGTTGTGCTTAAGAATAGTACTGAGCATTCCACGTAAGGGAAACCACGGTGTATATAGATATAAATAACTCATTCTAACGTAATAAAGAAACATAACGCTTCATTATGTAAGGTCTTTATACACCTCTGAAAACATATATTATATTGAGTTTCGGTGAATAGATCCTCCAAAAATTACATATTGGACCTTTAAATTCTCTTTTTTATAATCTGAATAACAATAATTTTTGAAACCAAAAGGTTCTTAACTCAATAACTCTATGTTTATGAGATTATCCATAACCCTACATTTTAGATGTACTCTGCTACTCATCCTATACTATTCATATACCCATATACTACATATGCATATTCATACATATACTACATATTCTTGTTTTTTGTGCCTGATCTTTGTGAAGTGACCTTTATAGTCAGTGACACCATCACCTCGTATTCAAGTAGAATACGACAGGAAAACCCTATTCCATAATTGAATGATTAAAGCTATTATTCAGCATTGCTCAGACAAGAGCCTGTGGAATACTGTTCCTCCTGGCACCAAGGACAGTCACAGATTCTCATAAGGGTAAATCAGTAGAATCACTGATATTCCCAGATGCTGTTGTTTGAGCTCTGCCGAGTAAAATGGTGCTGTCGTCTCATTAATTGGCCTCAGTAGAGGACTGTAACTGTCCCTTTAAGAGGCTCAGGTAGAATGTTGTGCCAGTCTCTATTTTTAATTGGCTGGGGTGAAACTGTGTACCTGTCTTTTTAAATGCCTGTTCATTGCCTGACAGACCCATACAGTCATCTCTCTACTGTTCTCCAAACTGCCTGTATTGTTCTCTTTCACCCACTCTCTTTTAGACTTGTCTCTCTAAATCTGGCTTTAAATGTCGTCTGCATGCTGGCTTTTATTGTCCCTCTGGCAAAATTCCTGATGTACTAATTTACTGTGCAAAGTTTGGAATACATAAAGTAGATTACATACTTTATTTGCCAAACCAAAATAACCAAAATGCATCATATGAAATACAGCCTTTGTAACATAGGCTTTAGCTACTTTTATTTAGAATACTGTATAGTGGAGAATCGACTGGCAATGATGTTGTTTATTTATTGTACTTTTCACTCAGGTAAAACTATTTTTAGTTTTCACAACACTGTGCAGTATGCAATATGCTAGTATTCTGTTCCCATCCAATTTCTTAACTTCCTACAGCTCATTCTTCACCCCTGTCCTCCAGCCTTGAAACAATGGAAATATACTTTCTTCCCACCTTCCCTTTCTGTCGCCCGGAGAAGCACCTAAGGCCTGTGTGCAACAATTCTGAATGAGTCACAATTACACAACGGCAACCCATTTCTCCATCCTTATTGACAAACAGCAGACGGGAAAACACAACCCAAACTTCGCCAGCTGGCACAGTTTTATGATTATTCATAGTGTAGACCTTTAATCAGTTTCTGTACTGAAAGTATTGTGATGTTACAAATTGTGTCATTTTTACCTTGGATTTGTTCCTGTTCAGTTTCATTCTATGCATAGATTTAGAGGTGTTACATTAACCCTGGGTTTGTGATTGATATTATAGCAGATCCTGTAAAACCAAAAGACTCCACAAGAAAACTATTTAGAGGTTGCTTTAGGATGCTTAAAGGCCCAGTGTATGAAATGTAGCGGCATCTAGCGGTAAGGGTGCGAATTGCAACCAACAGCTCACTCCACCCCCCCACCCCCTTGGAATTAAGATCACATTTTCGCTTCTTTGGAGCTAACGTATTTACGAAACGCGTTCTGTTGAGCAGTTTGTCCATTTATGGCTACTGTAGAAACAACATGGTGAATTCCATGTAAGGGAACCCGCGGTGTATATAGATATAAATAACTCATTCTAACGTAATAAAGAAACATAACGCTTCATTATGTAAGGTCTTTATACACCTCTGAAAACATATATTATATTGAGTTTCGGTGAATAGATCCTCCAAAAATTACATATTGGACCTTTAAATTCTCTTTTTTATAATCTGAATAACAATAATTTTTGAAACAAAATGGTTCTTCAGATGTTAAAGGTTCTTCATGGAACCAAAAGGTTCTTCTATGGCATCAAAGAAACCTTTTGAAGCACCTTTTTTAAGAGTGTAGTTTCTAAGCACATATGAGACATTCTTGAGATCTCCCCTGACAGTCTAAAAGAGAAAAATATGATTACTGGACTGAGTTTCTTAGAAAAGTCTGAGCAGCAGTAGACTTTTATCTAATTTTAATGTGCTCACTTTAATCTTGTTCTTAATTTCGCTCTCTAGGAGAAACAGTTGAGATGTTAAAGACACTTTTTTGTTATTTTTCTTTCCTGTGGGACTTCACACAGCCCACGTGGGCTCGTCTCAGCTGAAGCTCACACATTGCTCACTTTCTCTTCTCCCGCATTTTGCAACCTTCAGTTCAGGATCCCTCTTTCACTCTTTTTCTCTCTTCTGCACAGCTATTTGCCATCTGCTGCCTAAAGCGGTGCTCTTGTCCTTTTTTGTTTTATCACCCTGCTAATCATCCGTTCGGTCTCCTTAAACACACCAACCGGCCAGACATTTACATTGCCAGCGGTAGTAAAGAGACTAAAGCAGACATCATGTCCTAGGAGTCAGAATCTCCATTCATTCACATTCTCATTCATAAACATCAGGGAGGTCTGTTATACCTTTTCTTTTCATCTCAGTGGCAGTGAAGTATGGGACTTATACAATTCTTATAATGTATTAAAGGTCCAGTATGTCATTTTTGGGGGGACCAAAGGCAATATAATATACATAACTATGTCTTCAGAGGTGTATAAAGACCTTACATAATGAAGTGTTATGTTTTTATTATCTTAGAATGAGCTATTTCTATCTACATACACCGCGGGTTCCCTTACATGGAATTTACCATGCTGTTTCTAGCTCTAAATGGACAAACTGCTCTTACAGAGCTTGTTTTGTAAATATGTTATCTCCTTCGGCAAAGAAGCAAAAACGTAATGACATCTTTAGCCTTGTGTCAGCCACCGTAGTGCTTCGAAAGGGAGCTAGGGGTGGAGTGAGCTGTTGGTCACAACCTCACCGCCAGATGTCGCTAGATATCATACACTGGATCTTTAATGCCTTTCCTTTAAAAAATGTCATTATTAGTATGATAGAAGTGATTTCTTGTCAAGTTAGAATGACATATTATTCTTATTAGCAAAACATCTCAATTTGTAATCTAAAGTTATGGAGAGTTATAAAGGCCACCAACACCACTGAAGATTTCTCAAAGGAAATTTGAGCTTTAAAAAGATTTAAAGATGCCATAAAAAGACTTCTTGATAAATAAAATTCCCAGATATGCAATATGAACTCTCAACAAGACCCAACGCGCAGCCAGTCTAAGCCTCCCGGCAATAAAATGTGTAGACACCCCATTAAGACACCCTATTACAACCTTTTTATTCTGGTAGCTGCCACCATTCATTTTTAAAACTATTAAAGCTATTTATGTTATGTTCCCCAAACGTGTGGTACGAGGTCTGTTTCTTCAATAGCCTCCCCTCTTAATCAATGATTTTCATATTTTTGCCTTATGTTATTCATAACGATGTACAGAGTACAGTAAAAATCACGAATAACATGAACCATCGTTAAACATTCGCCACCCACATGAACACCACAGCTCAACGTGCTGAAACAACCCCAGCTGTTCCGTTTTAATTCTTTTACATTCCCTGCATCAGTGAACATTGTGTGTTAACATTTATTTTGGTGTTTAAATGTTTAGTCTGTGCCCTTTGTCCTTTGTATATCGATTCTGAGTTCTTTTCAGATAACTTAAAGCATGTATCATTGCCATACACTCATTAAAGTACACATTTTTCTCTAAATTTTATAAACAAGTCACTAGCGCGTAAAGAACTCATACAAATTAATACTTAAGTAAATGGGATTTAGCACGCTCAACCCAACATCACATTGTTATTAAAGAGAATTCTCTCTCCTCTAATTGAGGCTCACAGCAGACCTATTTTTCTTCCTTATTGTCTTCCATTCTCTGTTTATAACATCTAGCCTTTACTTCTTTCTCAGTCTGTCGTAAGCCAAATGAAGGGTGAGTGAAGATTAGAGGCTGGTCAGTCTGGAGAACTGTTGCACTGCACACAGTACCAAAGCCTCCATCTCTTTACTTCCTCATCCATGAGCGTTTGGTTTGGCAAAAAAACTATAACCTGTTATTCCACCCATGGTGTTTAGCATGGCTGTGCCATCTCACTGCTCCCTTCAAGTGTTATGAGGAAGCGAATTAAGTCAATACCGTATCGAGTCAGCCGGGTGATGAAACGGTTGATTTAGTTACAGACCTTATTAATGAAAGGTGGAGTAATATCCCTGTGGAGAAGTGGAGAAAATTACAGTGATACTGAGTGAATCGTGTTTTTAATTTCAGACTGAAGACAAAAAAATCCAGTTCATCTCATTCAGAGATTCTTTCATTTGACACTTGATTGAGAGAGCAGATTAAAATACTCTTTAAATCCTTTACCGCCTTATTCCTGAACAGAATAGTTGAAATGAAGTTTCATTCAGTCGCGCCATTCAATCAATGACAAAAAGACATCACCGTTTTAGAAAAAAGGAGTGCTAATGTCAGTCTTTAAGTTTGCCAGTCTCATCACTGGGTGGCTGCCATTGTTCAGACTAACAGATGTAAATACAGTATATACGAGATTAAAGTTATCAATAACAGATCACAGTTATCAGTAAAGATACATGGTAGAGCTTTTGAAAAGAGAAATGTTAACTTAAGTTAGCCTAATGTTTTGAAAGTTGTGGACTGCAGCTTTGTCTTCATGCTGGTTTGCATGATGAACTACGCCCCTACTGGTGGATAATGGAACTGCACCATTCTGCTGCCAAAAAATAATCTTAACTGCTCAAAAAGACAATGGGCCCTATCGCACACTCGGCGCAATGCGGCGACGCGTTGTTTAAATAGCAAATGCATTTGCACTCATTTGTGCGCCCATGGGCGTGCTGGTCTAAAAAAGAGGTGTTTTCAAGCGCATTGTTGGAGAGTTGCTATTTTGAGGAACTGAAAATAGACTGCGCCATAGACCAGCTCAAAACTGGTCTAATGTCTAAAGTCAATGGCGCATTTGTTTTTATTTAAAGAGCGCGTAGTAGAAAATGCGCCTTTGGGCAGATCCACAACACCCTTTCACTTTACTTATTAGATAGAGGGAAGCGCAGCAGCACACAAACATGCCAAATATAAAAAATAAATGGATTACAATGTAAAAGATTATTATTGTGTACATAAAGATAAAAATACGGGTTGTCCTGTGGATGGTCTGCTTTAACCTCATTAAGAGAATCGGGACAACCCGTTTAGACCATGCACCTTGGGCACGCCGACCGTTTTCCCATCGTTAAACTAGCAAAAGTGGATTCGGACATGCCCTGAGTGCACCTGCGCCGTCTGCTTTAGACCATGCGCTTAGATTGTTAAAATAGGGCCCAAAAACTTTCCAAGATGTCATGCAGCAGTCACCACTGTTAAGATGAATGAGAATGTTAACAGACGTTTATCCACTTTAGCTTATTAGATATATGCTCTATTACCTCCTAATTTACATACATGATTATGTTACAAATGTTTTGTGATGTTTCTAAAATCGTACCCTTTCTGTCTTGTTCTGCTTTCTCTACTCTTGATAAGGTCAAGACTTTGTAGGAGAAAACCGTTCGTATAGATCAATGTGAGAAGTCAACCATCTTCAAGCATTTTAGGACTACAGGCAGAGAAAGCGAGAGTGAAATTGAGATCAGGTTATAGGAGCAGAGGGTAATGGGGCGGTTTGTCCTCCTCACCCCTCCTCTCTTGAGCAGCTTTAAATTCAACCTCCCTTCTGTTGGAAAAAGGAGAGAAAAAGAAAATGAGAGTGAAGTCAGAATAGATTAAAATCAATATGTCTACCTGCTTTTTATTTTTGTTCATTATTAATCTGGGGCTGGGATGCTTCTCCAGGGACACATGGGAGAAATGGGGTTTACATGCAGGTTCTCCAGCGTACCATTTCTGAGGAGGTTTAGGAGGCACAAAAAGATGGAAAGAGAGATGAAGAATGTAGACGTTCTGAAAAGAAGCAGATTGGAATATGTGATCATTTCAGTTACATTATAAGCAATAAGTCAATAAATTAAATTTGTGAAACTTAATATGGTTACTGAGTGTTTGTTCATCAACATTATAAGCAATATAAGTCAATCAATTAAGTTTGTGAAACTTAATATGGTTACCGAGTGTTTGTTAATTTGATGACTTGTTAAAAATACACATTTGCAGACTTTTGGATTAGTTTATTAGAATTTAAAAACCATGGTGTTTTGAATCGTGTTGGGGAAACTCTGGATAAATGGATCGATTAATTGTACAGGGTTATCTGGATTTACTGCAGCCTTGAACGCGACATCATTAGGTTGAGAAAGAGCTGAATATTGTTCATGCAGAATGTATACTGCTCGGAGGAAGATGAAAAGAAAAGCTTTTAGCACATTGCATCATTTAGCACAGGGACACAGAAATAAGGGCGTGCATGCCATTTATAAGCAGTGGGGATTTTAACCCAATATAGACTTTAAATAAAATGAAACCAAAATGTGCAAGCAAGTCCTACAAATAGAACTGAGAGCTGTGAATTGTAACTGCATTGTAAGAAGTCGCTGACACACTGTACTCAATTAGCACATGGCAACTCATAATCAAAACTATAAAACCCATCAGTCATGCTGACAACAACTTTCTGCTTGACTCTATAATATCAAATGTAATTCTAGTTTATTGAATAAATAACTTGACATCAAACTAGCACAGCATTGTAGTTAAATCTATCTTAATCAAATATTACAGAGAGCCGAGTATTAAATTATACGTATTACGAAAGCTTTGAAACTCATAGGTTTAGGTATAATTTGACATAAAATTTATGCCACATATTAATCCCAGCAAAAATTGTAGCCGACAGTGTGCACAGGAAACAAAAGCTTGTCAAGACAGGTGTTTCTAGCCAGAATAAAACAATTTAATATTTATGCCTCCAATTAGCCAGCATGACATTGATGCAAGACCCTCTCTGCATAGCTGCTGAGCAGATTAGCAGATCCGTAACAGAGCTAATGTAGAATTATTCAGTCTGCAAAGGCCAGATATTAATCCACGCCTTCTTTCATAGAGACCTCAGAGCCAAGAACGCGGAAAAAGCTGAAAGAGAACAAAGCAAGATCCAAGAAAAGCAACTGAGAGCAAAAGAATGAACAAAAACAACCACAGAAGACTGAATTAGAAAGCACATGTAACGCTAATCCGTACTGTATAAAATGTCTGTATTATCACGATTGGAGATAGGCACTTAGAGAAAAGTAAAATGAAAATCAGGCATGAGTAAGCCTGATTAAGTCAGAATAAACCAGAATAAGACAAGATGAGATGGGCGTGAAGCATCAGAGTGGGCTGAAGGATCAGGGTTGAGACAGGGCAGCATGCATTATGGAAGAGAAAGATCCTTAAGCTCGGTGGATAAGTCCTGCCCTGACAGTGAGAACATGCTCATATACACACACTTACACACTGTCTGAATATACATACTCATATAACTTGGCAGCAGGATCTCACACATGGGCTGAATCCTCAAACACAGACTTTGGTTGCATGCGTACACTGTGCGGGTGGATAGGCAGATATTGTGGTCAGAATACACACCAATTTGGAATCACTAAGAAACGAGGGCTGGTTGAAGAGAACGTAAATCTAACCTTTCTCTCAAAGCATATTCTTATCTGCTTTTTTAATTCAACTTCTCCATTGGATCTCCATTCACACTAAGTGCATCATGGTGAAGACGTTATGGTTAGAATTGCTCTACAAAACAAGTTACGTCAAGTGAAGTGCAATTCACAAGTAGTCTTTTTTTGAAGTGGGTTGGTTTAAAATAACTTGAATTAATTTGCAAAGCATTTTTAAAGCACTTGTTTGTGAAGTGGAACTTTATTTGGAAATAAAACAGCGAGGGTTATAAAATGTTGAAACCATAAAATATGCTATAAACATGACACGATCTGTTTAACGTATTTAAAACAGTGAGCAGTAAATGGTTCACTTCCAATGAAAAAATAATTGGTGCTACTTACATGCAAAATTTAGGTGATAGATTTTTTTTCTTGGCAACAAATTTATGGAAATGAACTGTCCAAGTGAACACATTTGAGAAAATAAATATATATAAAACCAGCAAATTAAAGCAAACAAACACTGTCCTCAAATCTACTGTTCCACAGATTCAGTGAGACTTGGCACTTCACAGATTACATTATCATGTCCCTGGAACAGATGGAGGTGAAGACAAGAGGTCATGTGACCATAGGTGGTGTTAGATGATGTCAGCTAACTTTAACACCATTGCCAGTGGTCACTAATGTTTTGGTTGTTGCCCAAGTCACCATAACCTGCAAGGTCTCTGCAACCCAAAAACCTGGAAATGATTGTGTATCTAGCTAAATCAGAGCTCTATTTCCTAGATATGAAAATGAAAAGCGTCTTTTGGGGGGCTATAGCTTTGAACCCGACCGTGTGGATGCGCTGCAGCTCAGGTCCATGGGATTCGAGAAACAGACCAAACAGAATTTACAGCCTATCAGATAATAAACAATACATCAAAGTAGC
>NC_079900.1:7800174-7820730 GCF_024868665.1 Triplophysa rosa | reverse complement strand
GCTGATAAGTAACTGATAAGTGAAAAGTTGTGGGAATAGAAAAAAACTGTCCAATTTTAGTCTGGTTCTGAATGACTGTAGGTTGTGGCTGTAGTTATCAGCAGGTGGATTGCCCATCATCACAAGCATCTCAGTGAACTGGGAAGAGCATCAGGTCTGAACCGGAGCTTGGACTGATGACCTCTGGTGTCCTTGGGAACTCGAGGATGGCACATGAAAAACAAAACAAACTGATTTTACCGTAGAGGCCGCTCACAGAAAGTATAAGAATGTTACACAGTATGATGGAGGTGGGTGTGCTTGGGTCTGACAAGCTAGCTAAAGCTGTCCATGTTTCTTGAATAATGTTTCACATTTTACATACTGAATTACTTGTGTAGGTTCATCAGATCCATGTGAGCGACTCTTTGTGATTCACACAGAAGAAACAGGGGGGTAGAATCCAGGCGTGTGGGTAAAAATGAACCTGCTCAAATAATATCCCCCCCAAAATACTAAAGCTGTCCATGTTTCTAGAATAATAGTCACATTTTACATACAGCATTACTTGTGTAGGTTCATCAGATCCATGTGAGCACTCTTTGTGTATTCACACAGAAGAAACGGGGGGTAGAATCCAGGCGTGTGGGTAAAAATAAACCCTTTAGTATTTTTCAATTACAAAATACTAAAGCTATTCTGTTTAAAGCTATTGTTGTTGAGCAAAAGCTAATTCGGCTTGCCATAGTAAAGCCTAACACGCGTCACCTAAACAGAAGCCACGAACATTGCTAGTCTCATTTACGATTTGGTTCGAGAACCAGGAATCGCATTTATGATTTCTTACTGCCATCTACAGGAAATTGCGCAAGTTTTCGTCCGAGTGAAGGTTTTTGACTGCCATCTACAGGAGACACGACGTTAGTCTCCGCGTGCACGCGAAGGGGGGTAGTCTCCAGCCGGGGGTCGAAAATAGGCACAACACCGGCTCTAACTATTTCTCATATTTCTTGTGGTTAACAGTACGACTTTGTCTGTGATCCTTGGAAAACTTCACAAAATTTAAACAATAAATTGAAGCTTTAGGTCACAGCTATCCTTTGGTGTGTCCTGCTCCTAAACTTTGTGTCTTCTTACTTCATAATTCTGAAACATGTCGTCCTCTCCCTGATCTCCTGTCATCTGATTCTGACTGGGGCTGAGAAAATACATATAGCCTAGTATTAATGATTTGAAAATCACACTCGTAACATAACAATGGAGGTAAGTGAGAACGTTATCATTTATAAAAAAATCAATGTCATCAACTTAAGGTGAATTGTGTAACAAATTAAAAACCAATTCAGTATTTAAACAAAATTTATACCCTTAAAGGCCAAGCTATGTCTGTTTCTTTACAGCAAACCTGCATATTAGAGCCATATGACAGATGTGTCTTACCGGGAACTGTGTTATTGATATCTGGTCAGATTCATACAAATTTGTTGTTTAAAGGTAAAGATATTTAAGGGCTGAAAATCTTGATAAACTCGGTGTAAAGATGATGTCATTCAGTGTTATCCAGCCTTAACGTTACGTGCTACTGCTAATAGCAATAGCGTCCAAGCTGTCCATGTATTTTTAAACGGATAGTTTAAAGTAGCCTACTTCTTTACTTGACAGGGGGGCAGCTGACAGTATCACAATGCTGACGAACATCATTTATTGTAATCCGCGAACTTGTGTAAGCAACGAGTACAAATATTCATCTTCTCCTCTGTCATGTTCACAGCTCTAGGTAGAGATGAATGGCTTCCAGTGGGGCAGCGGATGTGTTTTCCCCCCTGAGTGTAAACCGGAAGCGGCCGTGCATTGAGTGCATAAAGGCAGAGACTATTTGCACCAGGCCGCCCACCAATATGTGATTGGAATAGAGAATATATAAGAACGACTCCTTTGAACAGTGACTCCAGTGGCGTAAGTTGTAAAGCTGTTTAGTGTGACAAGGAGACCGGGGTTCTAATCAAACTCTCGCATTTGTTTTCAATAAATTTTTTATTCATAAAGTTTATGGTAAAGTAACGTTATCTGCCACTATTTATAAGTATCAATAGCATCTAACTACTTTTTTATTTAATCCAAAGAAAATACAGCTATTTTCAGTTAGAGTAAAAAGCATTGCTGCCTTGGGCAGGCTATTTGTAACATTACTCTGTGTAAATAGACACTCCGTAAATGAAATGTTTTATCAAAAATAAATATAATAATTTTATTAATGTGTCTATTCACTAATATCCATTGAAAACGTCACTGTTTTTGCTTTAATAACGTTACTGTTACAATGACACGCAAGTGTCTAATGACGTCACGGCGTTAGTGAAGGTCAAGTGTCATGAGCGGTCTGTCCAAATGGCGCAAAAACGAATTTCAGACTTTTTACCTCATGCAGGACTTCAGCAGCGTCAACCCAGAAAGAAATGCCACTTTCGGAGTTTTGCATGCAGGCCAGCAGAAATGTAAGACAGTTATTTCTTGATTTGAGATTGTGGCTAGGTCTACAGGCAGAATATGTAACGTTACGGGTTGATTTCTGTGCTGTTGCCGTGCAGCACTCAGTTGTGTTTAATCGCGTGACCGGTTTGCCCATGGTTTTTGTTTGGGTGGTTAAGCTGCCGCCGCGCAGCTAGTTTTCGTACAACAGATTTTGCTTTGGCTATAGGTATACATATAACATGCGTTTACTGTATATGTTTGTTTTCATGCTGCATCCTATAATCACACTGGGATCTTCTTTATTCTCGGCAGCAACAAATGTTTGCCTCCGTTATTTATTAACATTAAACTTAAGCGGCTCGTCCATGGCACAGTCATAACACAGTAATAATAAAAAAAATGACAGCACCCCTTTCTCAAAATACGTTCCCGCGGCTATGCACCTGCAACATTTATCTACGCGCTTTACCTGATGAAAGAAGTCACTGCAACACTGGTTTGTGCGCGTGGCGCGCCTGTGTTTGTGTGCACGCTTGCCTGAGTGCGTGCTTGTTTGGCACTTGGCGGGTCCGGAACGAATTCCCTCCCGGTAGGTATCCGCAGATTGATTGTCTGCGCAACGTTGCATGAAGTCAAACACACCCGATATTATCGGATATCACGATGATTTTAAAGTCGATTATAGATCAATTTTTTCAAACACATCGCCCAGCCCTAATACCTTCAGACTTTTTATTTTGTTTTTAAGGCATACTCCAACTTCGTTTACGTTATATATTAAAATTATAGCTATGGCAAGTAATGGAAACAAGGTGCTGGTAAAGAATTTTGTGCTAATTTATTTGTATAGCGCTTTTCATAATGTGCATTGTTAAAAAGCAGAATAACATTCATATATGAACAGGGCCGGATTATCCAATGGGCATTATGGGCACAGGCCCAGGGGCCCATGCACGCTTGGGGCCCAGGCAAGGGGGAAAAAATTTCACATAACAGCGTTTACGCCATATTCATTCTGCCGTGCGCTTCTCTGGCCCGCGCAATAGGAGGTGCACACACAAAACAGTGTTTCTAAATTAGGAAGTCTGTCTTTTGATTTAGTCACTTTTACGAGCCCTCCAGCAGCTTTTGTTTAGAAGAAGCGCATAGCGACAAATCTAGCGACTTCTTGGATAAACCTTAGCTTTCATTCAGTGGGAAAATGTCACCAGTGCTGTCCTGCGAGCGCGAGGTCTCTCTTTCCCGGCAGGAAGAAGCAGCACCGTACGACAGGTAACTCGTGAATAAAATGAGTACAAAACAGCGTTTCCAACAACCTGTCACTGTTATCGACTGTTTAGATATATAAATATGAACAAAGTTCGTCTGTAAATATTCACATGGTTACCATGAGGCTGTGTGAAAGAACATATAGTCAAAATAACCGCTTTTTATTGTGAGTTGTTAGATGATGTCGCGTCATGAACTGACAACAGAAAATATGTCAATGAGAACGGTTTAATTGATATATCCTCGCGGCTGTCTTAAATCTTAAAAGGTTAGAGTTTTTTTTACATTTATTTGGTGGTGTTTCCTTGCCAATTGTGAATTATTTTATATTGTTATAATGTTGATCAGTAACTGCCTTACTTTACCAATATTTATCCTTCATTATTAGATAATCCACAGTGCTTTTACATGCATTGCAAAATGTTTACATACACACAAATATGATGATGTCATAATATATATGCTAAAGAAGTATACTTATAATACTCGTTAATGTTGTTTACTGTAACACATTACAGGCTTACATAATAACGTTGTCACGGTCCTGCCTTCTCGTTCAGGATTTTCTAGTCATGTGGCAGGATCAGGACAGAGCCCTTAGGTTTTATGTGAGAAAGCCATGGGTTGTTTACGTTTTACATCTCATGTGCTTTCTCGTGTCTTGTCATTGGCCCCGCCCCTCTCGTTTCATGTATTGCTTCCCTGCCGTGTCTAATGTTTCCCACCTGCCCTGTGTCATTATCCCTCGTTTGTCTTGCCTTTAAAATGCCCTCATGTTTCTTTGTCCTGTGCTCGTGGATTGTGTATGTATGTGTACCCTGTACCTCGTTCGTGCATGCCAGTGGTTTTTGTGCCTCGGGTTATGTTCCTGTTTCCTGGTCTCTTCATTTATATTACCTTGCCCTGTTTAAGATGTTGTGTCGTGTCTAGTTTGGTTTTCTTTTTGCCCCATCGAGGGAAGTATTTTGTTTCTTGTTTTATATTTTAGTTCATCTTGTTAGACACCCTCTTGTGGGTATTTCCTTTTGTTAGTGTTTGTCCCCTGTTTAATAAAAGTCTTGTTTTGTTAACCCCTTCACGCCTGCCTGCATCTGGGTGCCTCCACACCAGTCGTGACAGAATCCACGAGCCATCACTGAACCCAGCAGGTGGTCATGGACGAGCACGACAAAATGTTCAGGAGCCGCCAGGCTCACACCTTGTTCAGCTTTCGCCAGAGAGGCACCCCCGTAAAGACCTTCGCCATGGACTTCCTCTCCACTGCGCGCCACTCGGGGTTCAACGAGGCAGAGTTGAAGGTCATCTTCAACAACTGCCTTGACGAACCCTTTGAGCCTGCGGAGATGCGCAGGTTGAGGCCCCTGGGCTTCGTAGATCAGCTCCAGATCGCAATGGATCACGAGGAGTCCAGGGGACTGTCCGTGCCAGAGTCTTCTACGGGGCTGGCAACGATCCCGGAGGGCCAGGCCCTGCAGCTCGGGGTTGTGGGACTCTCAGCACCCTCCACCTCATGCGATGCAGCCTCTCCACCACCGGCTAGCCTCCGTGGCAGGCGTGGACGGAAGGAGTCGTGGGTCTCCCCGTCCGACTCCTCTAGCACGGAGCTAGTCGTGCCCCCCACCGCTTCCCAGCAACCGCCACATGTCCTGTGGGCCAGTCCAAGAAAAAGAAGCCGAGGAGGGGGAAGCCGAGTCAAGTGCAGCCGGCGTCCAGTCTGGTGCAGCCGGCGTCCAGTCCGGCGTCCAGTCTGGCACGGCCGGCATCCAGTCCGTGCAGCCGGAGCCCATTGCGGTGTCCTGTCCTGCCCAGCAGGTGCAGCAGCCGGCGTCCCAGCCGGTGCAGCAGCCGGCCTTCCAGCCGGCGCCCAGCTTTGTCCCGCCGACATTCCAGTCGGCGGTCCCCCCAGGACTTCCTCCCCTAAGTCCCCCAGAACTCCGCGCCCTCAAGCGCAATCAGGGACTAAGACTGTTCCCCCTACAAACCCTTGTCTGTCCCCACCCCCCCTCCCATGTTTGTTATTTTTATTGAGTCACCCCAACCCCTTGGTCTTGTTTTCTTGTATGCCCCTTGTCATGTTCACCATGTTTGTCTGGTTCCTGTCTTTGTCCCACTCTGTCATGTCTTGTTAGTCGAGCCCTTGGTGAACACCTGGGGGTGTTCATTAAGGGGGGGCTCTGTCATGGTCCTGCCTTCTCGTTCAGGATTTTCTAGTCATGTGGCAGGATCAGGACAGAGCCCTTAGGTTTTATGTGAGAAAGCCATGGGTTGTTTACGTTTTACATCTCATGTGCTTTCTCGTGTCTTGTCATTGGCCCCGCCCCTCTCGTTTCATGTATTGCTTCCCTGCCGTGTCTAATGTTTCCCACCTGCCCTGTGTCATTATCCCTCGTTTGTCTTGCCTTTAAAATGCCCTCATGTTTCTTTGTCCTGTGCTCGTGGATTGTGTATGTATGTATACCCTGTACCTCGTTCGTGCATGCCAGTGGTTTTTGTGCCTCGGGTTATGTTCCTGTTTCCTGGTCTCTTCGTTTATATTACCTTGCCCTGTTTAAGACGTTGTGTCGTGTCTAGTTTGGTTTTCTTTTTGCCCCATCGAGGGAAGTATTTTGTTTCTTGTTTTATATTTTAGTTCATCTTGTTAGACACCCCCTTGTGGGTATTTCCTTTTGTTAGTGTTTGTCCCCTGTTTAATAAAAGTCTTGTTTTGTTAACCCCTTCACGCCTGCCTGCATCTGGGTTCCTCCACGCCAGTCGTGACAAACGTGAGTCACGAGGTGCTTGTTACACAACCCTTATTAAAATTAACCATGTTTTTTTGGTGGTACAAGTGTAGTAACCATGGTTTTTTGGTGTATTGATTACTCAGGGCAAAACCATGGTTTTACTACAGTAACCATGTTTTTTGGTTTTAACTGTAGTAAAACCATGTTTTTTCAATTTTAACTGTAGTAAAACCATGGTAAATTTGGAAATAAAGTTTAACAAATGGACAAATTACTCTTGTAGTATAATCATTGACAAGTATAATCAAGACTGCCCATTTATTCTTTGAAAAAATGAAGATGGAAATATTTTACAATTGCATTTAAGAATATTCTTAAGAACAACCTGTAATTTATCTGAAGAAAGTTCTTATATTTTCTCTTAAGAACAGTTTTGTGAATCCGGCGTGTTTGTGTTGAATTATGGAAGAATCTGATAGAACTGAATTAAAAGGTTGAGGTGTGGTAGTGTGTGCTTGAATATGCCAGTGAGTTACAGTATGCAGGGAAAGGTCTTAATATTGTTGTTGCTGGTCCAGGAAGGCCTTGTTGCAATCATGTGGTGTAAATCCTGTACGATGGAGGATGTGTACAGATGTTGATATTGTCCTTCAGGTTGTGATCATAGTTTGTAACTTGTCAATGTAATCCTGTATAGGATAGAGGTGTTTCATATACATAGTACCCTAAGCTAAACTTTATTGTGTGCATGTGTGTGTATGGGGGGGTCCATAAAACATTTGTTCCCAGGGGCCTCTGAGTTCTTAATACGGGCCTGTATATGAAGGGTATTGTTTACATTAATAACAAAGTTGCATAAGTCATTACACTGGTAAAACACACATACTAGAACAATGTATAACACTGAAGGATATTAATTTACATCACATACTGTAACAACAATTAGTTTACTACTGGTTTGTACGCTTTGATTTACACTAATATAAAAATTATGTATTATCATACATGGTGTAGAAATGACAAACCTGCTGTGACAGGCTTGATTTGATGATTTTAGATAGCAGTTATAAATATGTTGCTTTAGGTTTTGGGTTACTAATGAAAAAAGTCTAACTACTGGTAGTGATCGCTTCCCAAGTAGCAAGCACATTCGGTCCGATTCTGGCAGTAATGCGGCACTGTCGGCTCAATGTCAGCATCTGTGAGAAGGTAATGGGCCAGAGCTGTGCCGACTATCCACTCCACTTCTGGCTGATATACGGCTTTTCGTGTATGGGCAGGTCTTGGCTGAAAGCAGTTGAATTTGTCCATATTAGGTGCAGCTGTGTTACTTTCGGCTTTAGTTTGTAATGTCACAGGTGGGCCGCTACTACAATTAAGGAACTCAGCCATCTGATGAAACTACTACAGATCTTATTGTGCATAATTCTGATCATTTTGTTGATTGTTGTATTTGCACATTGGACTTTTGGGCTCTGTTGTACATCCCACTTATAAGAAGTATTCATAGGAATGATATTACCATAGATGTGTTAATAATCAGACCAATGATTGAGTGTTACAAGTGAATATATGAAGATGATTTAATGATATAATCAGTATATTTAAGCACTGCTTGAGTGTTGTTTGATATTGTAATTATTTTAGACAAGTATAGAACAGATTTCAGCAATACAAAATTCAGTGATGTCTTTGAGGTCTGTTTGAGGCCTGACCTAGATAACGTTCAGAAGGTTGAACATGTAGTTCACTTTGTGGCCTGAAAACTGGTACCAACAGGAAAACTTATTTTTAAAAAACCAAGTAAAGGTCGACATTCCACCATTAGATACAAACCTTGTTGCCTAGAAAATAATAGTGGCAGACAAGAATGGTTGGATAATAAAAAATAAAAGATAAAGGGAATTTACCTGATTGGTTTAGGAAAGAACCTCCTTTCCTAAGTTTCACTATTACTGTAGGCTGGAAAACACCAAGTTTTCAGATGACTTGGGACATCTCACATTGTTTGACCTGATCAAATAAAGTTAACTCCTTGACACCTGAACCTTCTTTGTCTGAGAGATTTTTTGAACTTCAAGATAGACTTTTACCACATCATATTTTGGTGCCCGAACAGGGACTGGAAAGAGGCTGAAGATGTCTGACTGCACCTGAGGGCACGCCACCCGGCTGACTACACAGATCAAGCGCGCATTCTAGGTGAGCATATTTTTGCTTATAGTTTAAATTTAACATGTGTGTGGTCTGCTGGAGGTGATTTCTGGGTGTGGTTGATGTCTATAACAAGCTTCTCCAGTCAAAAAGAACAATTTAATGTGAAATTGCAGGAGGGTATCAGGTTTCAACGAAATAGATATGAATGAGGATGGATGTATGGATATGCAGTAAGATACTGCCTGTAGATTTAGTTGGTCCCAAGAAGGGACTTGACCGCCTGCAAGCGTGCGGTGAAACTGCCTGCTGTGTGCAGTAAGATATTTATTCCGCCTGCATGTGTGGGGAGAGACCGCCTGCAAGCGTGCGGTGAAACTGCCTGCTGTGTGCAGTAAGATATTTATTCCGCCTGCAAGCGTGCGGAGAGACCGCCTGCAAGCGTGCGGTGAAACTGCCTGCTTTGTGCAGTAAGATATTTATTCCGCCTGCAAGCGTGCGGAGAGACCGCCTGCAAGCGTGCGGTGAGACTGCCTGCTGTGTGCAGTGAGATATTTATTCCGCCTGCAAGCATGCGGAGAGACTGCCTGCTGTGTGCAGTGAGACTGCCTGCAGTGTGCAGTGAGATATTTATTTCACGAGATGCGAGGCCTTTAGATGCGCATAAGAAGTCTTGTCTGTCTAAATTGTATGTGTAGTGTCTGTGTATCAGAAAAGCTGAAAAGGAACTAAGAGAGTGAGAAGGTGGGGGCTCATTGGCCATAAGCCCAGGAAAAAGTAGCAATTGTGTGTTTGTGAGAAATCATGCATGAAAAACTGAAGATCTAGGGCAGGGGTGTCAAACTCGATTTCATCCCGGGCTACATCAGTATTATGGTTGCTCTCAAAGGGCCGGGTGTAACTGTAAGACTATATAAATGTATCCACTCTTTTATCACACTGCATAATTACATCTGCATTTAATTACTCCTTTTGGTAATAACTCAATTAATACCTAGTTTTGACAGTAAAAGACCAGTAAAATAAAGTGTATTCAAGTGTACAACTATTGTACAGTTTATTAAAAAAAAAAAAAGATATGTTTCTGTATGAACACATAGTCGGTCTGCATAGTGTTTCTTGACAAGCTAACATTTTTAAAGGCCTTTCTGGTCAGGGCACACTTGCTCACATATCTTCAGCATACACTGCTTTAAAAATGTACCTTCTGAAAAACACTTGGTAACTCGGGCGATTTCTTCAGCCACAGTAAAGCTGGCTTTCACGGCTGCATCACTTTTTGCAGAAACATTTGCAAACAAATTCTGCCAAAAATGTAAGTTTTTTTCAAGTCTTGCACCTTTTGTTGCTTTTCTTGGTGGCTAAGGTTAGCATATACTTTGCTCCGTGTTTGGTTTCGAAGTGCCGACGTAAATTGTACTGTATTCTTTGAGCACAGCCACCCCTGTTGAAAAAAACAGTATATGCTGGGTTAGGTATGTTTTGATGCTGGTTGCACCATCTTAAACCAGCTATGGACCAGCACATGACCAGCTAAAGACCAACTAAACCAGCACAAACCAGCATTAAAACATACCAAACCAGCATATGCTGGTTTTTTTAACAGGGATGGCCTCCTGGCAAAGACGACACACCGGCTTGTTTCCATTAAGCACAAACATGTATTTGCTTTCCCATCCCTCTTGAAATAGCCTCCCCTCTGCATCAATTTTTCTTTGTTTGACACGATGTGTCTAATTAATATTTATATCATATCACTCACTTATTACACCGCTCGTTGGAATGCTCGATTCTGATTGGCCAGTCGCGACATTTGCAGGTTCGTTATTCCCAGATAACCTCTCAAAACTAATAACACAGGGTAACCCGGATGCAACAAATCATTTTGACAGGTTTTTATTGACAAATTAAATATAAATATGTCTTTTAATAACATAAGACATTATATTTACAAATTATTAAACCAAATTGAATGTTCGTGACATTTGAACGTTGTTTCTTACCTTAAAACCGAAAGTAAACAGCTTTTCCTGTTAGGTCTGCATTCAGTAAAAATGAGCTAATAAAATATTTCAAATTCACATTTCATGTCAAGTATTTTTCTCATGTGGCAAGTATCCCGCGTAATAAGCGGGATAATGTACAAGCAGCCGGCTGTTACCGCGAAATAAGCCCCTCCAGTGTGAAACAAGAAACAACCTGATCGCACTGGAGGGGCTTATTTCTGCGATATATACGGACACTGCCACCTACTGGCTTGATGTCGTCATTGCGCAGGTAATAAAGTTGAGTTGCATTTTCAGGTCGTGGACATAAAATGTATAATAACACTACAATAATTTGTAAGCTCTCGCGGGCCACATAAAATGAGGGGGCGGGCCGGATTTGGCCCGCGGGCCTTGTATTTGACACATGTGATCTAGGGAGACAGTAGAAAACTATAGTAAACAGTAAATAATATACAAATATCTATTAGTTATTCTCTGAAATAATATTTTAGTTTAAAAAATGAGTTTGAATACTGTTATAAGAATTTTTGAGAAAGCTGGCTTTCAATAAAAGATTATATTATGAAGACAAATACAGAAGACTGATCTTATATATTGAAAAATTGAGACCATAACAAAAATAGGTGTCATTTGCCTATGAGGATATGTTAGCAGATTTTTATTTTCATATGAGAGTTGTTTAGAGATTAATTTGAAGCTTTTTCTATATTGATTTTAAATAAAAACTGATTTTTGAGTTTTTTGTTTTTAAGACTTTTCTTTATTAAAACTGATTTATGTAAATAAACTATTCAGACCCATGCTTTGAAATCTCCCTTCCCCAATAGTAACCTTTATTTTATTATTTCACTTTGGTTTATTTTTAGTTTGTTGATTTTTACAATTGAAGGTTGAGAAAATTTTCTTTTATTTTAAATTAAATCATTGAGTTTAACTTTGGAGTTTTAGAGATTTTATTTTATTATTTTATTATTTCAGTATAATGAACTATTGGAGTTTTTGAATTTCTTTTATTTTTTGAGATATATTGACTTTTCAAACTTGAAGTCAAGACTCTCATTTGATTGTTTATTGAATTATTGTTTTACTTATTGAGTTATTGGTTTTTGGCTTTTGGCCTTGAAGCCTTTTAAATATCTTATTGTTTCAATTTTTTGAAGCTACTGATTTTAACTTTGAAGTTTTGATTTTTGTTTGGTTCTGTCTCAGTTTGTTGAGAAATTGTTTACAAGTTTGAAGATCTGAGATTTTTATTATTTTTCTTTTTATTTCAGCTCATTCAATTATCTATTTTAAAGTTTGGAGATTTCTTTTCATTTACTGGTGATGGAAGATTGATTATTTAGAATGGATACTTTTGAAACAATGTTCTCATTGTTGATTTATGATTATGAAATAATATATGAATTTCAAGAATGAGACTTATTTCCCCATTAGTGATTCTTGCCTTATTTTGTTTTGTTTCAGTTCACTGAATTACCATTTGCATGGCTGAAGAGGGGCCGGGTCTCAAATATGAACGATGTGAAGCCTTTCAGGCTAGAATACAGACCCTAGCAAGAGTGCTGGTTGAAACTAAGGGAATTAGTAATCACTTTTGGGAAGAACCAACATTCATTGAAGAAGAGGGGAGAGAGCAGAATCTGACTGCTGAAAGAAAAGATTGGTACTTGAAACAACTAACAGAAATTCGAAACTTAGATTCTGCCCAACAGGAGTGGCCTTACATTCAGTGGAAAAAGATAGCACAAGAGTGTTGCACAGTAGAAGTGTTGAGATCTTTTTTGAACGAAGTCTGTGAATACCAATTTGACAGAGCTAATCAACCCTTAGGCATATCAGCAAAGACATTCCTTATTCAAAAAATCCCATTGGACCTATTGGCAGGCAGGTACTTTGGTGTAGGACAGCTAGAGGGATATCCATTGGGAAAAGGACGCACTGGGCGGCTCATTACCCATCCTGAGCTGAGAGTCTCTGCAGACACCCGATATGTAAATTGGTTAAACAGAGAATTGCGTACCAATAAGAGAAATTGGGAGAAATAATCCCTCAACAGTTTGTGGCGGTGACTTTGAGAAAATTGGTAATGGAAATTTGTCACGAACTGGCATGGAAAGAACCCAGATGCAGGCAAGCAGTGAAGGGGTTAAACAAAATACTTTTAATAAACCATAGACAAAACAAAAACCCACGAGGGGGTAAAATAACAAAGACAAAGGGATAACAACTCAGACTACACAGGCACATAAACTAACTAGAACAACACTAGACAAACACTTACACTGACTAAACTTAACTGATCAAATGACACGAGCAGGAACACGAAGCAATCATACACCGAACAGACGTAGTACAGACTTGGTATAATCCACAAGCACAGGACAAAGAAACAAGAGGGTATTTAAAGGAAAGACAAACGAGGGATAACGACACAGGGCAGGTGTGGGTAATCAAACACTCAGGGAAAGATAACAAGGAAACGAGAGGAGCGGGACCAATGACGAGACACTGGAGAGAACGCATATTATTGTCAAAAGGACAATAATATGTTTCTCTCCACACATAACCAAAGACTTTGTCATGGCTCTGCTACAGGACCAAGAAAAACATGACTAAATGAAGCAGAGCCATGACAGAAATTGCCCCAGAAAACTCCAGATCTTGGTTTGAAGTCCAGTAAAGCAAATGATTAAATAAAGAAACAAAGTTGATTTGAAAACTAAATAATGACTTAACAAAAGAATGAAATAAAGATTAAAATGATTTGTTAAAGAAATAGAGTTGATTTGAATACAAATAATGATTTAATAAAAGAATAAAATACAGTCAAGAAATTGTTTTATTGTCTGAAAATTACTGCAAATAGTTGTTTCAAAATGTCATCCACTCCTGTAGATCTGTTGGGATCTAAATACCCAGTATGTAAAGACTCAATAGAAAAAATATCCAGAAAGTGGGCTGCAAGGACCAAAAACTTAAGAACAATATGGCCAGAAAGTGGTACCTTTGATGTGACAGTGTGTGAGGAAATGGAGGGATNTAATAAAGAATTATAAACCAAAGGACAAAAACAAGAAACGTAGTGAAAAAAGAAGGGTAGAACAGGAAGTATTGAACCTGTTCAAAAATGAAGGAATTTCCTAAAAAATATGAAAATAATTAGAGAAATGATAAAAAAGGATGGTGAAGAGGAAAAACTTGAGAAAATGACTCAGCCACCTCCCTATGAACCCTTCAAAAGCCAAATGATAAAACAAATGCCATTAGTAACCATGTCAGGAGATGTCACAATAGAAGGGCAGGTAGAGATAACACCCTACCCAGAGGAAGGTAATAAGGAACCAATCCCCCAGAGAGTAGAAAAGAGTAGGGACAGTAAAACCAAACAGAAAGCCTCAGGCTGTGCATCAAATCAAAATGATAAAGAACAAAATGAAGATGTGATCAGCCCTTATGCAGAAGCGGAGAGGGCATTGTCAAAATTAATGAAAGAAAGAAATGAGGCATATGAAGATGCAACAGAGTTTTTGAGAAAAATACAAACAGACTCTGCTCGTGGTTTAGGATTAACTTCAAAAGCCAACTCTGAAGCAAGCGAGGAAGAAGAAGAGGAGGAAGCCCAATCTGAGGCTGGCAGTGAAAGCAGTTATCAGGCAAGATATTCTCCAACCAACCAAGGAACCTCATCAGGGGAGACATCAAGAAATCCTAAGAAAGGAGAATATAAGTTTGTTGCAGGCAAAATCTATCTCCAAGACTCAGAGATCGAACCAAACCAACTAGACCAATTAGTTTGCGCACGAAAGGAAGGAGGGAGACTGAGAAAGACTATAAGCATGAGTCGCCTTCCTGGAGAGAAACAAAGCAACGCTGCGGGGCAATGCCCTATCCTGATAAAAGGGAGACAAGCACAATATGTGCCATGGGGCTCCCAAGACTTGGATGGACTGGTTGCACGTCTGCCAGATTTACATGAAGGGGCGGGCAAATGGATCAAAATGGTGGAGGATGAGACAACTGGAAAACTGCTAGCACTGGGAGATATAAAAGCACTCCTAGCCAAATGTGTGGGAAGTTCTAAGATGAATGAACTTTTAAGAGCAGCAGGCCTCCAAAATGCAATAAACTCACCATTCATGGATGGAAATCCATTTAATGGAGATAGAGCACGGATGTGGCAGGAGCTAAGGAATGAATACCCCAACCGCATTGACCCTCGAACACTAAAAGGGGAACATCTAGGAGAAGAAGAGAATCCTGCTACCTATGTGCGATCACAGCTAAGAAAATGGAAGGAAGAACTGGAAAGAGATCCTGAGGAAGACATGGTGATGGCAGCGCTGTTCAGAAATGCCATTGTAGACTCTATGCCACCTGTGGTAAAGACCCGGCTGGAAGATGTAGTGGGTCTGAACTCTAAGTCACATAAAGAGTTCTGCGATCATGTGACCCATGCTGTAGAACAATACAGAAAGAATGAGCAGAAACTGAAACATCACGAGAAGGAACTTCAAAGAAAATTGGTACAACTGCAGCTTGAAGAACTGGCCAGAAAGAGAAAGACACAAGCCGTGGTCAAAGATAAAGACAAAGAAGAAGATCATGCAGCAATGATGGCTCCAGTGAACGCTCCAACACCAATGATGCAACAACCAGGAACAGGAAACACTGTACAGCCAACACCTGGAAGTGGACCACAACAGCAACCACCTATTGTCATTTATGTGAAGCCTGAACAGCAAAACAGATTTGGGCCAAGACCTATGCAAGGAGGACAAGGACCTATGCAAGCACAACAAGGAAGACAAAACCAAGGAAGGAACCCATGCTGGGGATGTGGGCAACTAGGACATAACAGAAGAGAATGTCCAATTAACCCATGGAACATGGACCAGCGACAAGGTTCTCGATGGCAAACAGGCCGCCAACAGCGAGGCCAATGGCAAGATCAAAGACAACAAGGACCTAATTGGCAAGACCAACAACAACAACCATGGCAAAATCAACAGCAACAGGGACCAATCAACCCACAGCAGGGACCAGTCAACCCATGGCGAGGTCCAGATGTCGGCTACTAGGGCTGCCCAGAAGATCCTACCGGGAGAGGTCAGCATCCAATGATAACTGAGAATGCTGATACAGAACCTATGCTGCAGGTTAATATTGAAGGCAAGATTACACCAATGATGATAGACACTGGCACAACCTACACATGTATAAATTCAACCTATGCAATACCTGTTTGCTGCTTTGCAATGGCATTTTTGCAGCTGCTCTCTTAATCCGATGAATTTGTCTGGAAGAAACCTTCCTCATTCTGCCTTTATCTGCACGAACCCTTCTGTGCTCTGAATCAGCCACAAATCTCTTCACAGTACGATGATCTCGCTTAAGTTTTCGTGAAATATCTAATGTTTTCATACCTTGTCCAAGACATTGCACTATTTGACGCTTTTCGGCAGCAGACAGATCCTTTTTCTTTCCCATATTGCTTGAAACCTGTGGCCTGCTTAATAATGTGGAACGTCCTTCTTAAGTAGTTTTCCTTTAATTGGGCTCACCTGGCAAACTACTTATCACAGGTGTCTGAGATTGATTTCAGTGATCCAAAGAGCACTGAGACACAATACCATCCATAAGTTTAATTGAACAATATAAAATTAAATGTTTACGACACTTAAATCCAATTTGCATAATAATTTGGAACGCAGTGTATAATGAATAATATACAAATATCTATTACTTATTCTCTGAAATAATATTTTAGTTTAAAAATGAGTTTAAACACTGTTATAAGAATTTTTGAGAAAGCTGGCTTTCAATAAAAGATTATATTATGAAGACAAATACAGAAGACTGATCTTATATACTGAAAAATTGAGACCATAACAAAATAGAGGTGTCATTTGCCTGTGAGATATTCTTATTTTTTATTTTAAATATGAGAGTAGTTTAGAGCTTAATTTGAAACTTTTTCTATATTGGTTTTAAATGAAAACTGATATTTGAGTTTTTTGTTTTTAAGACTTTTCTTTATTAAAACTGATTTATATAAATAAACTATTCAGACCCATGCTTTGAAATCTCCCTTCCCCAATAGTAACTTTTAATTTATTGTTTCACTTTGGTTTATTTTTAGTCTGTTGATTTTTACAATTGAAGGATGAGAAATTTTTATTTTATTTTAAATTAAATCACTGATTCTAACTTTGGAGTTTTAGAAACTTTATTTAATTGTTTTATTATTTCAGTATAACGAACCATTGGAGTTGTTTGAATTTTTTATTTTTATTTTTTGAGATATATTGACTTTTCAAGCTTGAAGTCAAGACTCTCATTTGATTGTTTATTGAATTATTGTTTTACTTATTGAGTTATTGGTTTTTGGCTTTTGGCCTTGAAACTTTTTAAATATCTTATTGTTTCAAGTTTTTGAAGCTACTGATTTTAACTTTGAAGTTTTGATTTTTGTTTGGTTCTGTCTCAGTTTATTGAGAAATTGTTTACAAGTTTGAAGATCTGAGATTTTATATTACTTTCCTTTTTTATTTCAGTTTATTCAATTATTAATTTTAAAGTTTTGAGATTTCTTTTCATTTATTGATGATGGAAGATTGATTATTTGGGATTGATAATTTTGAAACTATGTTCTCATTGTTGATTTGTGATTATGAAATAATATATGAATTTCAAGATTGAGACTATTTCCCCATTAGTGATTTTTGCCTTATTTTGTTTTGTTTCAGTTCACTGACTTACCATTTGCATGGCTGAAGAGGGGCCGGGTCTCAAATATGAACGATGTGAAGCCTTTCAGGCTAGACTACAGACCCTAGCAAGAGTGCTGGTTGAAACTAAGGGAATTAGTAATCATTTTTGGGAAGAACCAACATTCATTGACGAAGAGGGGAGAGAGCAGAATCTGACTAATGAAAGAAAAGATTGGTACTTGAGACAACTAACAGAAATCCGAAATTTAGATTCTGTCCAAAAGGAGTGGCCTTACATTCAGTGGAAAAAGATAGCACAAGAGTGTTGCACAGTTGAAGTGTTGAGATCTCTTTTGAACGAAGTCTGTGAATACCAATTTGACAGAGCTAACCAACCCTTAGGCATATCAGCAAAGACATTGCTTATTCAAAAAATCCCATTGGACCTATTGGCAGGCAGGTACTTTGGTGTAGGACAGCTGGAGGGATATCCATTTGGACAGGGACGCACTGGGCGGCTCATTACCCATCCTGAGCTGAGAGTCTCTGCAGACACCCGATATGTAAATTGGTCAAACAGAGAATTGGGTACCAATAATTTGGGAGAGGTAATCCCTCAACAGTTTGTGGCGGTGACTTTGAGAAAATTGGTGATGGAAATTGTCCCTGAAAACTCCAGATCTTGGTTTGAAGTCCAGTAAAGCAAATGATTAAATAAAGAAACAAAGTTGATTTGAAAACTAAATAATGACTTAACAAAAGAATGAAATAAAGATTAAAATGATTTGTTAAAGAAATAGAGTTGATTTGAATACAAATAATGATTTAATAAAAGAATAAAATACAGTCAAGAAATTGTTTTATTGTCTGAAAATTACTGCAAATAGTTGTTTCAAAATGTCATCCACTCCTGTAGATCTGTTGGGATCTAAATACCCAGTATGTAAAGACTCAATAGAAAAAATATCCAGAAAGTGGGCTGCAAGGACCAAAAACTTAAGAACAATATGGCCAGAAAGTGGTACCTTTGATGTGACAGTGTGTGAGGAAATGGAGGGATAAATAAAGAATTATAAACCAAAGGACAAAAACAAGAAACGTAGTGAAAAAAGAAGGGTAGAACAGGAAGTATTGAACCTGTTCAAAAATGAAGGAATTAATTTCCTGAAAAATATGAAAAAAATTAGAGAATGAAAATGAGGAAAAACTTGAGAAAATGACTCAGCCACCTCCCTATGAACCCTTCAAAAGCCAAATGATAAAACAAATGCCATTAGTAACCATGTCAGGAGATGTCAAAATAGAAGGACAGGTAGAGATAACACCCTACCCAGAGGAAGATAATAAGGAACCAATCCCCCAGAGAGTAGAAAAGAGTAGGGACAGTAAAACCAAACAGAAAGCCTCAGGCTGTGCATCAAATCAAAATGATAAAGAACAAAATGAAGATGTGATCAGCCCTTATGCAGAAGCGGAGAGGGCATTGTCAAAATTAATGAAAGAAAGAAATGAGGCATATGAAGATGCAACAGAATTTTTGAGAAAAATACAAACAGACTCTGCTCGTGGTTTAGGAGTGACTTCAAAAACCAACTCTGAAGCAAGCGAGGAAGAAGATGAGGAGGATGCCCAATCTGAGGCTGGCAGTGAAAACAGTTACCAGGCAAGACATTCTCCAACCAACCAAGGAACCTCATCAGGGGAGACACCAAGAAATCCTAAGAAAGGAGAATATAAATTCGTAGCAGGAAAAATCTATCTCCAAGACTCAGAGATCGAACCAAACCAACTAGACCAATTAGTTTGGACACGAAAGGAAGGAGGGAGACTGAGAAAGACTGCAAGCATGAGTCACCTTCCTGGAGAGAAACAAAGCAACGCTGCGGGGCAATGCCCTATCCTGATAAAAGGGAGACAAGCACAATATGTGCCATGGGGCTCCCAGGACTTGGATGGACTAGTTGCACGCCTGCCGGATCTACATGAAGGGGCAGGCAAATGGATCAAAATGGTGGAGGATGAGTCCACTGGAAAACTGCTAGCACTGGGAGATATAAAAGCACTCCTAGCCAAATGTGTGGGAAGCGCTAAGATGAATGAACTTTTAAGAGCAGCAGGCCTCCAGGCAGCAATAAACTCACCATTCATGGATGGAAACCCATTTAATGGAGATAGAGCACAGATGTGGCAGGAACTAAGGAATGAATATCCTAACCGCATTGACCCTCGAACACTCAAAGGGGAACACCTAGGAGAAGAAGAGAATCCTGCTACCTATGTGCGAACACAGCTAAGAAAATGGAAGGAAGAACTGGAAAGAGATCCCGAGGAAGACATGGTGATGGCAGCGCTGTTCAGAAATGCCATTGTCGACTCTATGCCACCTGTGGTAAAGGCCCGGATGGAAGACGTAGTGGGTCTGAACTCTAAGTCACATAAAGAGTTCTGCGATCATGTGACCCATGCTGTAGAACAATACAGAAAGAATGAGCAGAAACTGAAAAATCATGAGAAGGAACTTCAAAGAAAATTGGTACAAATGCAGCTTGAAGAACTGGCCAGGAAGAAAAATACGCAAGCCATGGTCAAAGACAAAGACAAAGAAGAAGATCATGCAGCAATGATGGCTCCAGTGAACGCTCCAACACCAATGATGCAGCAACCAGGAACAGGAAACACTGTACAGCCAACACCTGGTAGTGGACCACAACAGCCAGCGCCTATTTATGTAAAGCCCGAACAGCAAAACAGATTTTGGCCAAGGCCTATGCAAAGAGGACAAGGACCTATGCAAGCACAACATGGAAGACAAAACCAAGGAAGAAACCCATGCTGGGGATGTGGGCAACTGGGACATAACAAAAGGGACTGTCCAATTAACCCATGGAACATAGATCAGCGACAAGGTTCTCGATGGCAAGCAGGCCGCCAACAGCGAGGCCAATGGCAAGATCAAAGACAACAAGGACCTAATTGGCAAGACCAACAACAACAACCATGGCAAAATCAACAGCAACAGGGACCAATCAACCCACAGCAGGGACCAGTCAACCCATGGCGAGGTCCAGATGTCGGCTACTAGGGCTGCCCAGAAGATCCTACCGGGAGAGGTCAGCATCCAATGATAACTGAGAATGCTGATACAGAACCTATGCTGCAGGTTAATATTGAAGGCAAGATTACACCAATGATGATAGACACTGGCACAACCTACACATGTATAAATTCAACCTATGC